>NC_041410.2:28283492-28458492 GCF_900747795.2 Erpetoichthys calabaricus | reverse complement strand
AAAAGACAGTCAAAAATTAACGTCATTTACCTTCGTTCCCGCGTTTGACTCGTGCTGTAAATCTCTTCCTTGTTTTTAGTTCACGTGATTACGTAGGTGGCGTGATGACGCGATACGTGACTCCGCCTCCTCCATTACAGTATATGGACAAAAAATATGTTCCAGTTATGACCATTACGCGTAGACTTTCGAAATGAAACCTGCCTAACTTTTGTAAGTAAGCTGTAAGGAATGAGCCTGCCAAATTTCAGCCTTCCACCTACACGGGACGTTCAAGAATTAGTGATGAGTGAGTCAGTCAGTCAGTCAGTCAATCAGTCAGTGAGTCAGTGAGTCAGTGAGGGCTTTGCCTTTTATTAATATGTATAGATATGTATATATATATTTACATAACCTCTTTAACACACTACTTCTCCGCTGCGAAGCGCGGGTATTTTGCTAGTAAAGAATAAAGATGGAAACGTACTCACAAGCGAGGAGAGTGTGTTGAGTAGATGGAAAGAGTACTTTGAGAGGCTGATGAATGAAGAGAACGAGAGAGAGAAGAGGTTGTATGATGTGGAGATAGTGAATCAGAAAGTGCAACGGATTATCAAGGAGGAAGTAAGGACAGCAATGAAGAGGATGAAAAATGGAAAGGTCGTTGGTCCAGATGACATACCTATGGAAGCATGGAGGTGTTTAGGAGAGATGGCAGTGGAGTTTTTAACCAGATTGTTTAATGGAATCTTGGAAAGTGAGAGGATGGATGCCTGAGGGGTGGAGAAGAAGTGTACTGGTGCCGATATTTAAGAATAAGGGGGATGTGCAGGACTGCAGTAACTACAGGGGAATACAATTGATGAGCATGAAGTTATGGGAAAGAGTAGTGGAAGCTAGGTTAAGAAGTGAGGTGATGATTAGTGAGCAGCAGTATGGTTTCATGCCAAGAAAGAGCACCACAGATGCAATGTTTGCTATGAGGATGTTGATGGAGATGTTTAGAGAAGGCCAGAAGGAGTTGCATTGCGTCTTTGTGGACCTGGAGAAAGCATATGACAGGGTGCCTCGAGAGGAGCTATGGTATTGTATGAGGAAGTCGGGAGTGGCAGAGAAGTATGTAAGAGTTGTACAGGATATGTACGAGGGAAGTGTGACAGTGGTGAGGTCTGTGGTAGGAGCGATGGATGCATTCAAGTTGGAGATGGGATTACATCAGGGATTGGCTCTGAGCCCTTTCTTATTTGCAATGATGATGGACAGGCTGACAGACAAGATTAGACAGGAGTCCCCGTGCACTGTGATGTTTGCTGATGACATTGTGATCTGTAGCGATAGTAGGGAGCAGGTTGAGGAGACCCTGGAGAGGTGGAGATATGCTTTAGAAAGGAGAGGAATGAAGGTCAGTAGGAACAAGACAGAATATGTGTGTAAATGAGAGGGAGGTCAGTGGAATGGTGAGGATGCAGGGAATAGAGATGGCGAAGGTGGATGAGTTTAAATACTTGGAATCAACAGTACACAGTAATGGGGATTGTGGAAGAGAGGCGAAGAAGAGAGTGCAGGCAGGGTGGAATGGGTGGAGAAGAGTGTCAGGAGTAATTTGTGACAGACGGGTGTCAGCAAGAGTGAAAGGGAAGGTCTACAGGACGGTAGTGAGACCAGCTATGTTATATGGGTTGGAGACTGTGGCGCTGACCAGAAAGCAGGAGACAGAGCTGGAGATGACAGAGTTAAAGATGCTAAGATTTGCATTGGGTGTGACGAGGATGGATAGGATTAGAAATTAGTACATTAGAGGGTCAGCTCAAGTTGGACGGTTGGGAGACAAAGTCAGAGAGGCAAGATTGTGTTGGTTTGGACATGTGCAGAGGAGAGATGCTGCCAGGTAAGAGGAAAAGAGGAAGGCCTAAGCGAAGGTTTATGGATGTGGTGAGAGAGGACATGCAGGTGATGGGTGTAACAGAACAAGATGCACAGGATAGAAAGATATGGAAGAAGATGATCCGCTGTGGCAACCCCTAACGAGAGCAGCCGAAAGAAAAAGAAGATTATCAGCCAAACAAAGGCCTTTTTTAGCTTATTGAAATATTTTAGCCAGTCAAGACAATTAAAATTCTGTTTTTCAGCCCTTTAGAAACAAGGAGCACATTTGGGAGCTGACTTAAAGAGGTACTAGGGTCTTCTAAACCAGTATGTATGGTATGCTTTTCTCAGCACCACTTTTTGTCTATATCTTTGTTTAGAGGTGTGTATTAGTAGTGATTTATTTTTATTTCCGTACAAAAATGCTGCAAGAAACCTTTTACAACTCTAGTAGAAATGCTATAATCCACTACGACTTCTAAATCCTTCTCATAAGGTGTACTCTTCATTTTCAGACCTCCCATTGTGTATTCAAACCAAACATTATTACTTATTATGTGTAATACCTTACATTTACTGACATTAAATTTCATCTGCCACAAGTGTGCCTAAGCATGTATCTGTCAAAGTCCTTCTGTAATGATTTAACTGATTCCAATGTATCTGTCAATCCACCTATCTTGGTATCATCTGCAAACTTAACCAGCTTGTTACTTATATTCCTATCTAAATCATTTATATATACTGTATTAAAAAAGCAGTGCCTAGCACTGACCACTGATGAACACTGCTCTTAACATCAGCAAATTCTGATAAGGTTCCTCACACCATCACCCTCTGCTTCCTGTGTCTGAGGCAATTCTGCACACATCTACAAACATCACCCTGAACTCCCAATTCTTTTAGTTTGAGGCACAGCCTCTCATGTGGCACCTTATAAAATGCTTTCTGAAAGTCAAGATAAATAATACCATATATTCCGTTTTGCTCGTACCCTTTTGTTGCATCCTCATAGAATTCCAGCATGTTGGTAAAACACGACCTCCCTCTTCTGAACCCATGATGACTATTCAGAAATACTCCCCTACTTGACATGTGCTGCCCAATCTTATCGTTAATAAATCCTTCTGTTAATTTTCCTGTGATGCACTTTAAGCTTACTGGCCTATAGTTGCTTGGATCTGCCCAGTCACCCTTTATATATAACTAGGGGGCTTTGCCCCCTGCTCGCTTCGCTCACCAACCCCCGTATTTTGTTTTCCGGATACACACTTTGAAGATTTTTTTTTTCTTTGAATTGTTGCTATTTCATTAGTTTCACTTTTATTTCAGAACTTCTGTAAAAACAATATTTGTTATCTTGCGAGTCCCAATATGCTGAATCTTTTTAATGAGGTCAGGATAGGTTTCTCTGTTTGGAATTTCAGCATAGACAAAACGATCTACATCATCAGCATTTAATAATTTTTTTTTAACAAAGTAAAAAAGTAAGTAGAGTTCTGCATTGGACTCCTGTCTGTAAAGTCGTGCTATTTTCCTCTTACAGTTCCAAAAGTACATGGGGATACCAAGGTGATACCCCAGCTTTTGTCTAGGTTTTTTGTACAAGGGCTAGACAGAACGTTTTTGACTCCTGGGGTAAATTTAGGTTTTTAAATAAGCAGACAGATAAATATATATACATTAACAAAGTAACCAATAAATGCATGTGCGGTAAACTCCGTTTTTGAAATTCTCAAGATTCTGTATTTGTCACATGTATAAGTTATACAGGACAACACGCAGTGAAATGCATCCTGATCCGCTTATCAAAAACTGTGCAAAGTTAGAAGAATATCAGTTAGATTAACAAAAAGTCATAGATCGAAAGATAACAGTATAGTAGAGCATAATAAATAAGTACAATTATGTGAATAAAGTAGAATTAAGTGTTAAGGTGTTTTTGAGCCTTTCTAATTTCCCTGGTTTCATAATCTCTAACCTGCACTGCATGTGTTTAGCGTCAACATTTGTAAACGTCTCTATGAAGTTCTACTTGTCTTTTACTCACTGTCATTTAATTCTGAGCCAGATTGGACGTGCTTTTTTTTTTTCAATTCCACTTGTTCCGGGCTGATAATTACTTTCCTTATTTTCTGAATTTGCACCTCGATTATTCTTTTTTGCTCCTTTTTCTGTCCAACGCATTTGAGTCTCTTTTCTCCGCGTTTTTCTTTCTTCTTCGTTTAATTGTCGATGTTTCATTTCTACCCTATTCATTTCATTTCTACCCTATTCATTTCATTTCTACCCTATTCATTTCTACCATAATGACCTTATACACTTTATATGCACTGAGAGCCCTGGAGCTGTGTGTGCTGCATGACTGCCTTTACACTACTGATTTGGTTTTTTTTTATATTGTTTGTAAGTAGGGTGTGTGTTGCAAGACTCTCGTTCTATGTTCCCGTGAGACGCACCGTGGCAGGTCTCTTTCGTCTCGCGGGTCTTTAAATTATCTTCCGAGAAAGATCACGTATCGTAGACTATCAGGACAGGGGACAGGATTTCTTTTTATAATAGATAGACAGGATAATATTTGCCATTTTCCAGTCCTTCGGAATCTCCGCAGTGCACAGTGACTTCCTAAAAATATATGTGAAGGGTTTATATATGTACTTGCTAGCCACCTTAACAACTCAAGGGTAAATATTATCTGGTCCTGGTGATTTGTTTGATTTCAGTCTATTTAATCTGAACAGAACTTCTCCCTCTACAATTTCTAAATCACTCAGAACCTCCATAGTAGTTCCTTTTAGTGCTGGGAGGTTATCCACTTCCTCACTTGTGAAGACCTCACACAAATGCAAGTTTAGAGCATTGGCTATTTCACTGTCTGTATCTTTTAATTCCCCGTTACTATTCCTGATGCACTTCACCTCCTCCTTGACTGTTGTTTTACTACTAAAATACTGAAAGAATCTCTTCAGGTCATCTTTTGCTTTATGTACTACTATCTATCTATCTATCTATCTATATATATATAATTCACTAAAGTAGCCGACCATGGCAGGCAAGATGCAAGACAGAGCCACGCCCGCCAACTCACAGAGCCCCGCCCACCAACAATTCACTAAGCAGCTGACCATGGCACGCAAGACAGAGCCACGCCCGTCAACTCACAGAGCCCCGCCCACCAACTCTAAGACCATGGGATACGCACGACAGAGCCCCGCCAGCCAACTCTAACCCTCCTCCCAAGTCCACCCTCGCTCTCGAGGCACGCAGCACCTCACCAAACACCGCCTCAGTCACTTTCGTCTCTGCTACAGTCCACATGCACCTCTGAGCCACGTTGACTTTTCATTGTTCTTTTCGGTTCCAGCTGCTTTTCTATATAATTCACTAAAGCAGCCGACCATGGCAGGCAAGACGCAAGACAGAGCCACGCCCGCCAACTCACAGAGCCCTGCCCACCAACAATTCACTAAGCAGCCGACCATGGCACGCAAGACAGAGCCACGTCCACCAACTCACAGAGCCCCGCCCACCAACTCTAAGACCATGGGATACGCACGACAGAGCCCTGCCAGCCAACTCTAACCCTCCTCCCGAGTCCACCTTCGCTCTCGAGGCACGCAGCACCTCACCAAACACCGCCTCAGTCGCTTTTGTCTCTGCTACAGTCCACATGCACCTCTGAGCCACGTTGACTTTTCATTGTTTTTTTCGGTTCCGGCTGCTTTTCTATATATAATCCACCAAGTCGCCCGACCATGGGATACGCAAGCACGCAAGACAGTGCCCCGCCTGCCAACTCTAACCCTCCTCCAGTGTCATGGGATACACACAACTGAGCCTCATGTGCCAGCACGCAACACCTCACCAAACACCGCAAAAAGTTCGCCAAACTTTTGCATCTGTTCACGACGACACACTCGGTATACGAACAAGCCAGTTTCCCTTTCGGTTTGTGCGTGCCGATGATTTCCGCATGTGTTCAGTCTCTCCCTGTGCATTCCCTGTGCAGCCAGCAAGCGAGCCAGAGAGAGAGAGAGAGAGAGAGCGAGAGTGAGTGCGACACACACAGGCACGTGAGAGAGACACAGACACACAGGCGCGCGAGAGAGACACACACACACAGGCGCGCGAGAGAGACACACACACACAGGCGCGCGAGAGAGACACACACACACAGGCGCGCGAGAGACACACACACACACACACACACACACACACACAGGCGCGAGAGAGAGAGACGCATACACAGGCGCGAGAGAGAGAGACGCATACACAGGCGCGCGAGAGAGACGCATACACAGGCGCGCGAGAGAGACGCATACACAGGCGCGCGAGAGAGACGCATACACAGGCGCGCGAGAGAGACGCATACACAGGCGCGCGAGAGAGACGCATACACAGGCGCGCGTGAGAGAGAGACGCATACACAGGCGCGCGTGAGAGAGAGACGCATACACAGGCGCGCGTGAGAGAGAGACGCATACACAGGCGCGCGTGAGAGAGAGACGCATACACAGGCGCGCGTGAGAGAGAGAGACGCATACACAGGCGCGCGCGAGAGAGAGACGCATACACAGGCGCGCGCGAGAGAGAGACGCATACACAGGCGCGTGCGAGAGAGAGACGCATACACAGGCGCGTGCGAGAGAGAGACGCATACACAGGCGCGCGAGAGAGAGAGACGCACACACAGGCGCGTGGGAGAGAGAGAGAGAGAGAGACGCACACACAGGCGCGCGCGAGAGAGAGACGCATACACAGGCGCGCGCGAGAGAGAGACGCATACACAGGCGCGCGCGAGAGAGAGACGCATACACAGGCGCGCGAGAGAGAGAGACGCATACACAGGCGCGCGAGAGAGAGAGACGCATACACAGGCGCGCGAGAGAGAGAGACGCATACACAGGCGCGCGAGAGAGAGAGACGCACACACAGGCGCGCGCGCGAGAGAGAGAGAGTGACGCACACACAGGCACGCGCGAGAGAGAGAGAGAGACGCACACACAGGCGCGCGCGCGAGAGAGAGAGAGAGAGAGAGAGAGAGACGCACACACACAGGCTGGAAGCATAAGGCAGAGAAGGCAGTTAAAGAATGCACCGGGCTTGATTTTGTTTTCACTTCTGTTTACAGCAATCGTTTCGTAGTGTGCATTGTTGCAATGTTACTTTTCTTGGTGGTTTATTAAATTACGGATTTTTCAAATGTTCATTTTTTTCCCTGTGCTTAAAACTAATTAAAAAATTGTTTTTAGCGAGCAGTTCATAGCGCTACAGCGCAAACTCTTGCAGTGTTAAGCTTTCTCTGTTGTTCAAGGTTTTCTCAGTGTTATTCAATGTTTTTACATTTAGTTCTATGCATTCTATGGTATAGTTAACTATATTTGTGCTTAAAAATTAAAAAAAAAAAAAATTTACATTTACACGCAGACAATTTCCTGTTAGATTGGCCTTTGCAATGACAATTAATAAGGCGCAGGGACAAACTTTCAAAAAGATATGCCTGTATCTGCCAAAACCAGTTTTCAGTCATGGACAATTGTATGTCGTTCTCTCCAGAGTTCCATCTTTTCATTCACTCGCAGTCATATCCTCAAACCCACCCCATTTGGACAACTGTGTCTTTCATGAAGTGTTCACCCATCAATAAATAATTATGCGGCGTATGCTACCTCGCGGGTTGGCTAGTGTACTATATTCCTCTCCAACTGTCTTTTAGCCTTCCTAATATCCTATCCATATTACTAACCGAGAATGCTAAACCGGATGATGGACGCAATGGGCCGTAGCTGCAAAAAGACGTACTGCGCAGGCGCAAAAAGAGTCCGCGAGAGTCGGCTGAGGAGCCGAGAAAGGCGGACAAAAGAGGGCGAGAGAGGCGAATGAGGAGAAAGGCGGACAAAAGAGGGCGAGAGAGGCGGATGAGGGTCCGCGAGAGGCGCAGGCGCAAAAAGAGTCCGCGAGAGTCGGAGAAAGGCGGACAAAAGAGGGCAACAAAGGCGGATGAGGGGCTGCGAGAGGCGGACAAGACCACAGAAAACAGGAGTGAGCACATACAAAAAGGAGTCACAGAAATGAGGTGCAACAAGCACCTAAAAAAGGAAAAGGCACATAAAAAAGTAGTCAAACGCGGGGAAAGCACGAAACACATTGCACACGAAACTAAACACACCAAAAAAAAAGAACAGACGAGTGCACAACAGCAAGGCACGACCACCCCCCCCCCCCCCACCCTACAGGCACGGGACGGGATGGGACACACACCAAGAGGGGGATTCAACAAGCCCATGGAAGACAAAAAAAAGAACACAAAACCGCCCCACAGACCCTACAAGCAAGGGGCGGGACACACACAAAGAGGGGGATTCAAACAAGACACAGGAACACAAAAAGAAAGAAAACGCTCGCGCAACAACAATCCCCCCCACACATCCATAAGAAGTGACACCCAAAGCCACATATTCTAAAGTGAACGTCGACACCTTCACACTAGGCAGCATAGGTGTCAGCATAGGTGGATGTCCTTTCAATAAAGCACTATTAACCGTTCAACTGCAGAAAAGGATACATATTAACAGTGAGTGCGATCCTCCTTATTACTTATCCATATTTCGCATGCTAAGAAAGAAACAAGTCATGAATACACGGTCACGGGTACAAAACAATTCGGAAAGGATAACGGGAACAAACACACGAACACGAAAGAAACAAGAAAATAGACGGCGGCGCATAAAGCGCGCTTAAAAATGTCTCGGATCAAAAAACGCAAAGCACAAGTGACACCGTTACAGAGACGTGCCCAAATGGACAGACACAATGAACGTTGACGCATTCAGCGCGCGTGTCAAAGTGCTGCATCGAAAGAAGCACGATTTCAAACCGAAAGAGCTCGCGTATCACACATACAAAAAAGGGAGCAAAGAGACAGAATAAATGAACGGAGACGTGAACAACGCGCAAATAAACTGACAGAAAAAAAAAAAGCAAGACGCGAAAAGCACCAAGCTCAAATGACCGACATACAAAAACGGACAAGGCTCGATACAAACAATGCACGGCGTAGACTGAAACGGACTTTGCGCAAAGCGGAGGCGAATAAAAAAAAAGAAAAAAATAGCGCGTCACAAATAATGGACATGCAACAAAAAGGCAATCAAACGCAAAAAGCGAAACATGCCCGTCGCGGACATCAACGCCACACACCTGTTAAACGCTTACGCAAAATGACTGAAAACGCCTTCAATAAGGAATCCACTATTGAGGAAAATTCATTGGGATTAATGAATGTCATTTGCAATCATTGTCATTCACTTAACTTCACAGAAGAAACAACTGGCAATACAAGTAATGAATTTACACGTTGTCGTCAAAAAGGTCAGATTAGACTGCCTCCTTTACATTCATATCCTGAATATCTAAAGAAGCTTCTAACTAACGATGTGCCTGAAAGTAAAAACTTTATGAACTGCATTAGATCCTACAATAGTTCATTTGCTTTTCCATCAACCGGAGTACATATCAGGCCACCAAAAGGCAATGGCCCATACTGCTTTCGCATATGTGGACAAATATTGCATCGCATTGGAACAGTGCACCCTGAAACAAATCAACAACGCAAATATGCACAAATCTACATCCTAGATCCAGATGAGGCAATCTATCAACGCATGAACCTTCCTGAAAACAAACAATGCACAGAGCTTATAATGAGAAACGTCTCTCATGTCATAAACAATCACCCATTAGCTAAGTCTATAAAAATGCTACATGAAGTTTAAAAGGAGGCAAATACAAAAGCAAATGCAGAAGGTATAGCGGCAACTACATTTGCTTTGGTCTTGATAAAGGACAAAGAACAAGATCCAAGACGATACAATCTGCCCGTCGTTAATGAAGTGGCAATTGTCTTTCAAAGTAAACATGGTGAGCCTCCATTTCACAGAGATATTGTTCTACATTTACGTCCTGATGAAAACAACACACCTACATTCCAACGCATAGACATTTGCTTTCCGCTTCTTGATACTTTATTTGATATTTCTATGCGCATCATCCAAAGCTGCACACTATTCTATATCTAATTCATACATCTCACTCTTTGTCATGTCCCAACGCCAGGGGTTGGCGAGCGAAGCGAGCAGGGGGCGGAGCCCCCTAGTGTCAAAGAAAAGACAAAGAGCCACAAAGAGGTTTGGGGCAGCCTCCTGTATACTTGAACCTGGCTGCAGAAATGTTAAATTGGTTGTACAGTTGTGTACAGATTGGACTCCAAAACAGAACTGTCTAGGTGAGGTTAAGATGGCGATTTTAAAGTAAGGCCGAGGAAGTGAGGTAATTGTGACCGGGACTGGAAGTAGTGTCATAGAGACTGGAAGTGACGTCATCGGGATTGTGACCGGAAATGACGTCAATAAGACCAAGTGGAATTTTCCATAATTGGTCTGCATTGGAAGGAGAGAAAGGATTAGTGCACCTTACCACCCCCTGGTCTGGTGTGTAATTACCCTCATTCAAGCCCTTTAACTGCCACCCATGTGCACGTGTGTGATACTTTCTTAATAGTTGCCCTCATGTTCCCATACACCCAACGATTCACTTTGGAGTTATTAGTTTTATACACCTTATACAGCCATTTTTTCCTTTGCAGCTTCTTTTTTAACTCTTTATTAACCCACTGCAGAGTTTTTAAAAATTTTCTTTTAATTCCAGATTACATGTGTACCAGTCCTGCATTACCTGTAAAACATTTTTAAACCTGTTCCACTTTTCCTTTACTGTCTCCACACTTTAAAGCTTATCCCAGTCTATCCTCCTTAGACTTTGCCGCATCTGGTCAAAATATGCCATAACAAAGTTAAACTTAACAATTTTAGTCTTTGTATCTGCACTTGTACATAACACTGAGAACTGCATTATATTATGGTCACTTGACTCCAGTGGTTTAATCACCTCTGTCCAGATTATTACAAAATACTAAATCCAGATAGGCTTCACCCCGCGTTGGTGCTTTAACATACTCTTGTTAGAAAAGAATGAGTGTGTATTGTTTAGCCCCAGGCACCAGCTTTCCTGCTGGAAAAGTCATGAGACAGCACTGAAGCACTCCACACGATCCTTTAAAGCATGACTGGATTCACAGACCAAGGTTGTGGTACAAACCTGTCCTAGAAAGCAGAATAAAATACCAATAGACAAATAAAAATTATGGTTATTGTACTTATTTTTGTAAATAAAGAGGCAGGTTGTAAACCAGGCAGAAGTCAAAACACAAGAATGCAGGCAATAAAATCAAGCAAACATGCCTGTTATAGTCTCAGAAAAAAATAGTTATGGAGCAAAAAAAAATAGTTATGGTCTCAGAGTTGGACAGAACAAACAAACTATAAACTCAAATCAAAGTCATGGAAAGAAATAGACAAGTTTTTAGCACTACTGTAATGCTGTTTTGGAAGTGCCACACATTATAGTCAAAAATCAAGACAAACTTTAATTCAGTAGCTGTTAATTCATACTAACTTTAAATACTAAAAGTTTTTTTTGATGTCCTTGCTGTGCTGCCCCATTAAATAGAGAATATAGGATATTGAAATGTGTAAAAGTGATGTCTGATTATGTGATAAGCACTGGACAATGCTAGCACAAACAACAACAATGTGATTATGCAAAATATGCACCAAAAAAGAAAAACAACCAAGAAGATAATGCTGAGAAAATATCAGAGAAGAGTTCAAAAACAAGTAATCAATAATCAATTAACAATTAAAAGAACAACTTAATAAAATTAAAATATCAACTAATACGTAAAATTAATTTAACCTATCAGCCAAAAATATATACGGTTCAAAATGTGAAGCGTTTTTTTTTTTTTTGCAAAAATGAACAATGGTGAGAAGTGATGGGAGAAAAGGAACACTTCACAACAAAGTA
Source organism: Erpetoichthys calabaricus (assembly GCF_900747795.2). NCBI lineage: Eukaryota > Metazoa > Chordata > Cladistia > Polypteriformes > Polypteridae > Erpetoichthys > Erpetoichthys calabaricus. The sequence continues at coordinate 28,446,723 of NC_041410.2, read as the reverse complement.
GTTAAACAACTTATATAGGAAGTGACAAAAAATTAAGAAGTGCTGTTTGCCAAGGCTGTGGAAGCCCCTGAGGACTTTTTCAGACACTGGAATCACATCTTCTACCTGCCCAGAGTGCTCTCCCTTACCACAGTTTGGGGATTCATCACTGGAGTTGGCAGGTATTTGTGAAAATGGTACCCATTGTCTCTAAGTAGCCACCAGCAAATGCACCATCCCTTGCCCTCAGACACACTCCAGAGATAGACTATATATAATATCATGTGTACTCCCAGGCTGCTTGGCTACAAGGTTTGTAAAGAGTCTCAGTCTGAAGAGGCTGAATAGAGATGAACATTCTGTCCAAAGCACCTGCAATACCAGGTATTCCTGTAATAGAATGAAAACTATTTTTATCTTATCTTATACAGTAGTTCATTTTTAATGCTCCAACTGAGGCATAGTGCACTTATATTTTCCTATGTATTTATCCAGTTTTACAGATAGATGCACTTCGCTTTGGAGCCATCTGCATGTTTACTCACTAAATTTGAACCTGTTTGTATAAATTGGTATGAGCTGAGGACTTAACACAGTTACATTTAAATGGGTCTTTAAAAACATATAGTACAAAATTGAGTGCAAATTAATAATTAAAAGCGCCATATCATCTACATAAGAGATATTTTTTGCTCAAGAAAAAACAAACTTTAGAATTTGATTCTGGTTTTGATTTCAAATTTAGTGTGGACTCTTGTACTTTGGTTCAAACATCTAATATACTAATCTTTACCGTTCTCCTGAAAATCCATAAAAAACATCTTACTTGATCTCTGGCCCACCATTGTACAAACTACAATATAGGACTTGGCTATTTGTTCCCATAGAAAATGATACCATGAAGTTTTTTAAGAAGAATATGAGTGCTGCATTTAATATGTTAGAATTTCCAGCTATTAAGTATTGTTATTGTGTGTATTTTCTAGAAAAAATGCAAATTGTCTAAAACAAATAGATTAGTTATAAAGTCAGTTGAGCCAGCTCAAGTGCTTTTTTTGACAGTGATCTTCCTATAGTGTAAACAAAGAGCAGCAAATCAAGACATTTTTTTACCAGAGAGTGAGAGAAGGTGGAGTAATAAATTAAGTAGAAGGAATCGGGGAAGTTGACCTGTACAATAAGGCAAATGGCAAGAAAAGCTACTTTAATCAATTTTATATTGTCCTTTAATTAAAACAAACACCATTTGCCTGAGTTTGAACAGTGAGCTTGTGTTAAATACAGCAGCTTGCATTTTCATTTGGAAAAAGAAAAGTTAAAGAAGAATTTGAAACTGGATCTTAGTAAACAATAGGGTTATTAGCTTAACAGCAACATTTGTCTTTTACTTGTAAACTTGTTAAGCAGGAAAACATTTGATAAATTTGCATCTTATTTAAAGATTTGTTCTGTTTATTATTTATATGCCATGCAGCAAAGGTTTTGGTAAGAAACAAGTACTGCATTATTAAAATGGTAATCTATATTTATAATTGCACTTATAGTAAATGTATATTTTAACAGAAAAAAGCTCTAGTACAATTAATGATTAAAATGATTAAAACCTTTATGTCCATGTATATTTACATTTAAGCAGTGTTTAATTCTCGATATCAATTGATTGTGTGTGAATATATATATATATATATATATATATATATATATATATATATATATATATATACAGTGGAACCTCGGTTTGCGAGTAACTTGGTTAACAATCGTTTTGCAAGACAAGCTAAAATTTTTAATAAATTTTGACTTGATAAACGAGCGAGGTCTTGCAATACGAGTAGTATGTATATGCTTTGTCTGCTGAGAGTCATGTGCTCACAACTGAGCTGAGGGTTCTTCTCTCTCTCTCTCTCGCTGCGGGATTGTGGGCAATCGTCTCCTATTCTCCGTCTTAGTCTGCGTGCCTCACTCATATAGTCAACAACTGTTTACTGCAGCATTGTTGCTGTGTGTGTGTGTGTGTGCGCGCGCTGTGACGTGCGAGTCCCCGTCTTGCACCCCAAAACACGAAGCTGAGTCTCAGTACTTTAGCAACACCAGCTTTATTCAGCTTGAAACAGCAACAGCGCTGTTATTTATTGTAGCGGGATCAGCCACTCTCCTATATACAGACACAGCAGTCAGGCAGGGCCGTAGCCAAGTAATACTGTGCCCTACGCATTTATAATGTTCCTTGTTCCTTGTATCACCCATCGACGGCAGGCGCTTATAGCATGTCCGTGATCTTTTCGGATTCGCTTTTACGGCGAACTGCTACAGCGCTGGGAGACTGCGATTGCTTTGGGACGCTCTTTGTCGTCCCGTTGGGTGGAATCCCACAAGAGTTTAGAAACTCACTCACACCAGCCATGATTCTTTTTATAGGTAAAGTGTAGGTTGATTTGTTTTATGTATTTTTACTTTATATTTTGTATTAATCATTTTTATGCGAATAGTTTTGGGTTGTGGAACGAATCATCTGAGTTTCCATTATTACTTATGGGGAAATTCGCTTTGATACACGAGTGCATTGGACTGCAAGCACGTTTCCGGAACGAATTATGCTCGCGAACTGAGGTTCCACTGTGTGTATATATATATATATATATATATATATATATATTTATATGTATAGTTGCTAGAGAAATAGAGCAAAGTGCTTTTTTCAGTAACTATCTGAAACAAATTAAACAATATGACTGCTTGTAATTATGAGAAGCATTTTATTTTCTTTTATGCCATATATACAAGGTGAGCCAAAGTGAAGTACCACATTTCTCAAGGTCATTGCGCAAGGTAGAGTCAGCCGAGTGGGTTGGTTTGGGGGTCCTTTTTATAGGCGTTCCCTTGTAGTTAATGTTCAGTTGGCAACATGCCTTGGTCCAGTGTGCACCATGCATTCTTCTAACACAACAAATCCATCATCACTACACAACGTGCTTTCCAAACACACTTCAGCATTCCTCCTAATGGTGACATCCCAATTCGGAAAACAATGCTATATAAATAAAATGTATTATTATTATTATTATTAATTCTTCAGTAGGTGGCTAAATTTAGACAGAAGGGTACAACATTGAACAGAAAATCTCCAGGCCGTCCTCGGACTGTACAAACTTGTGAAAAAATCCCAAGCTGCTAGTGCATCAATTTTGCAGTCTCCTAGTCATTCAGCGTGAAAACATGCTTCTGCCTTAGGCATTTCCAACACGTCTTTTTGCATGAGGACCTTAATTTCCATCCATACAAAATGATGGTCGTGCAGGAACTCGCTGAGAAAGACTAGGAGAGCCGTAGAGAGTTGTGCGCAAACATTCTGCAAACTGTTCATCGAGACACCATCATCATGTGCAGCGACAAGGCACATTTCCATTTGAATGGTTGCATAAATAAGCAACATTTTTGATATTGGGCTGAAACAAACCCTCGTGAACTTCATCAGAGACCTCTGCACAGTGAGTGTTACAGTTTGGTGCGCCGTTGCAAAATCCAGCTGTGCGCCATTGTAGGCCCTTACTTTTTTGAGGAGAGGCCATCACTTCAGAACATTACAATGAAATGCTAAAGAATGTTTTGTGGCTCCAACAGGACGAAATGGATGTGGTGAATGCCTGGTTTCAACAGGATGGAGTAACAGCTCATATGGCGCAGAGATTCATACAAGTTTTGTGGGAGATATTTCCGGGGAAGCTGATGTCCCTGCGCAGTGATGTCGGGTGGCCTTCATGTTCACCTGATCTCGCTCCATGCGATTTCTTCTTGTGGAGCTATCTCAAATCAAAGGTATACACACACTGACCTCAAAACCTTGAAAGCCTCAAGGACACTATTCTCCACAAAATCGCCACTATTCCCCTTGAAATGGCCGAATGAGTCATGCGAGCATTCAGAAATCATCTCAAAGAGTGTATTGCTAATGATGACCACCACCTGGAAGACATCATTTTTAAAACTCAGTGAAAAAAATCTAATGTGTATACCCTTTCTTGTGTCATAATGAAATTTATTTTACCTTGTAGTGTTTTTGTAGAATAAACATTTGAAATGTGGTACTTCTTTTTGACTCAGACTGTATATCATGGATAAATATTTTTTCCACATATTTTTTTTAAGTTAAAGTATGTATTTCAAAGAAATTTTATTTATTTTAGTATTTGGTCACTGAACAATAAGCCTGCAGTCTTTCATTTTGTTAATAAAAATGAACAGTTAACACCTGAGGTCTATAGTTTAATTAACACTTAAGTTAAGACTTTTATATAAGACATTAGGCATCTATGCATCTGGTTATACAGGAGCTTAGTGTAAAAAGTTTTTTTAAAGGGATAAGAAAAAAATTAGTTGTGGAATCAGTCAATCCAGTAACATGAAATTGGTAATTGACATTGGGCCTTAAAAAAACCTGATCAGAGCATCCTTGTAAAAAGCCTATACCTAACTTCAATAAATTAGGAAAAAGCATATGACTGTGACTATCAGCATGTGTTGTGGCAGGTGCTGGAGGAATATTGCATAACAGGGCTGCTGTTGCGTGCTGTTTGTTCCTTATATGAATGCAGTGAGAGCTGTGTCCAAATACTTGGTGTTACTGTAAGTCAAATTTGTTGACTTTGGGTGTTGGGCTCCATCAGAACTGTGTCTTGTCACCACTCCTGTTTGTGGATTTCATGGACAGTATTTCAAGGCATAGCAGAGGATGTTAGGGTGTCCAGTTTGGGAGGCTAGAGGTAGCATTGTTGCTTTATGCAGATGATGTTGTCCTCTTTGCCTCACCTCATTATAACCTTTAGCACGCACTGGAGTGATTCACTGCTGAGTGAGACAATTACATTACAGGGACCAAGAGATAGACAAGTAGATTGGAGCTGTGGCAGCTGCTCTGTGATTGCTGTACTGGTCCATAGTGATGAAGAGTCTAAAGACAAAATCCAGGGTTTATTGGTTGATGTACATTCCTAGTACTTACCTATGCTCATGAGCTGTGGATAATGAGTGAAAGAGTGAAGCTGTGAATACAAGTGGCAGAAATGATGTTTCTTCACAGGGTGGCTGAACTAACACTCTGTGATACGGTGAGAAGCTCAGTAATTTGGGAGAACCACAGAATAGAATCACTTCTCCTCCAAATCGAGAGAAGCCAGTTAAGGTAGTTTGGACGTGTTGTAAGGGTGCCCCTCTGGATAGCTAAACCTAGAACTTCTCTGGGTATGTCCAACTAATGGGAGACCCTGTGGCAGACCCAGGATATGCTGGAAGGATTATATCTCGCGGCTGGCTTAGGAATGCCTGTGAATTCCCTAGTAAGAGACAAAACCGTAGCTTGGGACAGGGAATACTGTGTTGACTTGCTTTTCCTCTCTGGCACCGTGACCCTCACCAGGAAAAGTGATTATAAAAAAGAAATGAGATTTATGAAATAATCACTATAATCCAGTCTTCTGTTTCTACAAATAATACTGTTATAAACATAAATATTGGCTATCCTTCTTAATTGTAGGTTTTAGCTTCCCTCAGAAAATCATATTTTGTCCTGCTTACGTTTGGCTGTTGATAAGCTTAAGGTGCTGAAATGTGCAACCAGTAATACCTTAAAATAAGTTGATAAAATAAAAAAAACAATTGAGAATAGCTCATATTCCACACATTTTTTATGTTGCTCTACCAAATGAAGACAAGATTCAAAGTACAGAATCCACTTTCCTGACATACTGTACTACAATGGCACTACAAAACGTACCTACCTTGGAAATCTGAAGTAATGAAAAGCTACTATAAAAGCTAATAGTAACATAAATAATTCCTTATAAATGAGAAAGTTGTATCAGTTAAATACTAAAATATGCAAACATTTCAAAAGCAATGCAATATTACGTATTATTCACAATTTAAAAATAATTAAAAAATAAATTCATTAATTTACTCAATTAAAACCAGGTAATCATGAATTTAATAAAATTGTCTCACTATAACCAAGACACTCAACACTTTAAACTCTGGGAGGAAAATTCATTTATACTTTGTGTATTTAATCTATAACATGAGTTTTCTTTTCTCCGCTTCCTTTGGTGTGTAAAATAAGTTTGTTTGACTTCCAGACATTCTTTCAGCCTAGATGAATACATACATAACATATTCTTCAGTATCTTATTAGCAATATACTGTATTGTGGTATCTATAATCTAGACTTTAAATCACACAGTTACTTATTCAATTCCTGCCTCTGAAACAGTGTGTTACACTGAGTAAGTCATTTACATAGTTAAAGTCACTTTTTCTGCTGACATGGTGATGCCAAGGCAATAGTCTAATCCGTAATGTCAGGTAAAGCAAGGAGCTGGTCATAGATTTTAGAAGCAGAAGGCAGATGACATTGCCATCTACATTGGAGAGAATGCTGATGAAAGGGTGAGCAGCTTTAGATTTCTTTAAGATACTATCACTGATGAACAAAAGTGAGCATGATGCTAATGTCAAGGAGGCTAATTTACCTCTCCACTTCTCAGATGTCTGAGAAAAATGCATATTTCTCCATCTGTTCTCATGAACCTCTATAAGTGCACAGTGGATTCCTCAGTGGCTGCATCACATCCTGATACAGCACCAGCTCGACTCAAGATTGTAATTCTCTGCAGAGGTTGGTGAATGGGACACAGAATATTACTAGCCTCCAGCTGTCTTCTGTTCAAGGCATACGCAACACTTGCTGACTTAGAAAGGCATACATTATTTTTATAGATGTCAACTATTGTGCACAGTAGCTTTTCTCACTCCTTCTTTCTGGCAAATGGTACAGGACTTTTGGCAGACATGCCAGAAGATTCAGGGACAATTTATGTCCACAGACAGTAAGGTTACTGAGCAGCCAATCAGTATTATAACACAAGCTGTAACCTTAAAAGCACTGTCTGTGTATTATCTTCACCTAGAAGTGTGAGAAAATGTATGTTACATACATTAAATAAAGAAAAAGAAGATCTGACATTTAAGATCTCTTCATTGCAGAAGAAAGACATGTATTTTTTAGGATTATTTAGCATGTAGTGCTTCTGTGCTTTTTAAGCCCTTGTAAAATTTTGCTGTGAAACTAAGGGTAAGCTTTGGAGAAACAGAAGTAATTTTGCAGCAAAGAACAGTTTATAGAATAGTAATATGCAAGCTTTCATCAATGATTACATCTTGCCTGAAGAAGGGGCCTGAGTTGCCTCGAAAGCTTGCATATTGTAATCTTTTTAGTTAGCCAATAAAAGGTGTCATTTTGCTTGTCTTTTCTATACATTCATAATGGCTAACATGGTACAACACCCTAGTACTATAGAATAGTAATAATAATTATCTCAATAGTTCAGTAATAATATTGAAATATTATAGAGAAAATAGAATGCACCACAGTCGTAAAATACACCTCATTCACTGAGAGATAGATAAGGGTTGCGTGGCACACAAACTCTCCTCCTCTCTGAGCAGCATTCCTGGCAGTTCCCCATGAAGTTTCTGCCCTCTTTCACACCCGCCATCTCAAACAGACTTTTATGATTCCAACTCAAGCTTGGATCTTATCACAAATGATTAATTTACTTGATTATTATTTGAACTAGAAAAAAAATGAACAAGACCTTTATTTTTCCTTTATAAAAAGAGTATTCAGAAAAGAGGAAACATATTTTTAATACTAACCGTTAAAGAGATATTGAGAGTCAAATGCAAAAACCTTGTTCTTTTTCAACATGCTTATCTATTTAAAAATTCTTAATAGTTATTGTGGTCAATATGACTACCTAAAAGTAACAATCTTTTGTTACACAATCATTTCTAATTCTTTTGAATTAAATCAAATCACATCAATATCATGGCAAGTTTTTGTTAGGTTGTCTCATTTTTAATTTTTTTCTAAATATTTATACATAGAAAACCTAAAATTTTATTAGCCTATATTCAAATACCATAAATAACTGCAGTGTATTCTAGAAATAGATGCAGAATTTTTTGTGTGATGCTTGAACAGGCAGACAGACAAAAATTCAATTTTATAAATAAATAACGTGCCATTCCTTCTGAGCAATTTCAATAAGGCAGACTATTGACCTTTTACTGTCATCTAAAGGATATCTACTGCAATTAATTTAGTTTTATTTCAGCCGATAATGGCAACTTTCAGTGAGGTTATCTCAGTTTTTGTTTTTTGTAAATGTATATATGATGCACTCTTTGTATACTTTTTTGTGTTTGTGTGTTATTTACTGGTAGTGAGTTATTGATAATGTTTTGATAAGACGTATATTGTATACTGTGTACTATGTACAGAAGACAACAAACTTGAATTTTATTTGCTTATAAAAATATATGTATAGTAGCACAATCAAAATATATACATGCAAATTAACACTCGTGTAGAGTTTTTTATAGAAAAGTGCTATATATAATAAACTTTGCTTAATTATAACATTCTCTTTTTATTGCTATTTTAGTACTGAAATCAGGAAATATAATGTCATGTTTGCATTTTTACAGTATCATGCATTTTCTGCTGGCAAAAAGTACATTTGCTACATTCTGAAACTGTAAAACCCTTGGAATAAAACACTTGAATAGGAGGAACTGTGTTCCTTCAGTTTTTTTTTGGTTTTCTTTAACAGTATTTTCAAGGATTTTGCTAACGATTTTATTGTATTATTCATTTTTATCTTTCATTTTCCATTAAATGTGAATACAATGAGGCTTAATTAAAAATCAAAGGAAAATTAATACAATTAAATAAAAAATGTTTTGTTATTTTTCAACACAGACCCTTTGCTTCTCTGAATATGTTTCTCATTTTCCATAAACACAGTGCCATCTTAAAGGTAATTTATTTGCATTTTATTTTACCATTGCCAAAATTCTCAAGAGGTTTGAACAGATTTTTTTCAACCACACTTTTTCTGTCACTTTTAAAAATATTCTGTTATTTAATAAATATACTTTTTTCTGCTAATATTTTGTTGTGAATCTCACAGAATTGGTTAATTTTTGAGCACAAGAAAAACTTATTACAGCAGGCTGTTTGTCAAAAATGCTATTCGAAAGTGGAGCTCACATGACTGCACCTTGTATGTATAATGCAGACTGCAGGTTATTGACAAGATACTGTACATCCAGACATGCTTTTAAATGAGGCAGGTATGAACATTTTAAAAGTTTCTTCTGACATGAAGTATTAATTGTACACACAAATTACATTAGTGTTTTGATTTGTCCTTGTATGATGCGTGATTCAGCAGAACAGTGATCTAATCAGAAGGAGCTCTCTACTGCCAATAAGCCTGTGTTGCAGGACAGATCACATTTGACCAGGCTGAACGTTGGGTTACCCTTGTGAAAAAGAATCCTATTTATTTCAAGGGGAGAGTAACATTGCTGGTAAAAGAGCTAATTGTATATTTTCTTCATGTACTATCATGTATATGTCTTGGGTTCCTAAAATGTATGTATTTTTTTTCATTATTCTGCAAAACATTTTAACAGTTGTTTGAGAAAAAACAAGTATAAAAATGTTTTATATTGAGGTAGTAGACGTGCATTTTAACTGACATAAAATGCAATTTTATATCTACCTGTCGAAGTCTAAAATATGATGCTGAAAGGAGAATGACGGTATAAATGGAATACAGAGTATTTTATAATGTTATTCAATGTGAACTAGTCTTTGCTTAGTGAGCAGCTTTGAAATGTAATTTTTCCTGAGCTGCCTTACACAGATTAAGACAAATTTGTACAGCAAAGCTTAGAAACTCTTGACTTGCAGCCCTTGAATGAGTAAGAGATTGTATTGTTCCTAGATGATATCAACATAGTTCTCTCATTTGCATAAAATAATGTCCCATTTCATGACAAAATTTCATATTTCTCCTTCCTACTTGTCAGTGAAATAAATGACGAATGAATCATAGATGAATATTGATACATTGCATTGAGGCCATTCACCTTTGAATCTCAGTTTGCTGCCACAGATAAAATTAAATTTTATCACTAACTAAACATCACTAGTTTTAATCAATTTCTCTAGATAAAGTATTGTAATTTGTCATTTTAAGCATTCAGTTGAGTGTTTTCAGTTCTGTTTTCTATGGTTTTCCAGCATGAAGTGTCAGTAGTTTGAAGTATGTTAAGAATGCTGCAGCCATATTACTCCATAGGTGTTTAGTCTACACTGGCTTCCTGACAGATACTGAATAATTTTTAAAACTCTGCTAATGTTTTTTTATGTTTTTTTTTAATTCCAAAACTTAATAAACATTTTCTAAACCATATAAATCTGTTAATAATTTGAAATCACCTGTCACTGGATTTCTTAGTGTTCCTAAACACTACACTATTGTCAAATGATGCTGCAGTCTGGGACTTTGATATTCAAATCCAGCATGAAGATTTTGACACCATGCCAAGAGAAATGAGAATGCTCAAAGTATGCTGCTGGGTCACCAAGGTTTTATTAACAACAGTGAAGAGTTTCTAGAAATATTAGAATTTCCAGATCCTGGTGCTAACTTTAAAAACTGATGTACAGAACTCATTGTTGAGCCAACAAGTGTTTACTTCATTCACCTGTCTTTGTGTTGCCTGATATGAGTGCTGGCATGAACAATTAGGTCCTTATGAGGATAAATATAACAGATCTGAAAATCTGAAAAGTTTTTCTGAAAAGAGGATGACAATTGACTTTATAAGTACAGTATGTCAGCAAAGATAATAAATTTGAATCTTAGTGCCCTTCACACTCTCAAATGACTCCTGCCTATTACCAGCACCTTTACAAAGTTACCAAGAAACAGAGTTGGATTTTTATATAATGCTGTAGATTCTGTCTATTAAAATGTGATCAAAACTGCAAACAATTTTAGTAATTATAGGATATGTGCTTTATATCTTATTAAATAGCAATGTTAATTTTCAGAAAACTGATTTATGAACTGCAGTATTTGCTTATATTAATGACACCTCCTTTTGACAGCAATAGCTTAACCTTCAGAATAAAGTATATCTAAATGCTCAAGAGTGAAAACATTTGGGATCCTCTCCTTCAATTCACCAAACAGCAAATGTCTTGCTGGAAATGCATCAAAATTGAAAGCCGAATGATGTGGGATCAGCTTTATTGATACTTACATATCATTTTTTTTATTATTTCAGAAAGTGCTGTAGATTTCATATTTTTTCTTTTATTTTTAAGTTTATTTTTAATTTTCACACTACATAGGCTGAAATTAGCTATGCTAGTCCTGCATTAGGGTTCCTTTTAAATTAAGTTTTTTATTTAAACTACCAGCTTTATCTCTCTATTATAAAAAAAATCTTTGGGAGGGAGACCAGGGAGACGAGACGTGATCTTCTTGGAAGACAATTTGAAGTCCCGCGAGAGACACTTTAACTTGCTCCCAGCTCTAAAAAAAATGACAAGCGACAAGCAAAACATGCAGCTCACCAGCAGCAGAAAGTCAGCAGATGATCCGACTGCTTCTCCTTGTGTGTGTTCGACCATCGTAACCCCCCCCCCCCCTTTCACAACGCGAGCGACAGAGACGCAAAGTGGCAGAAGGACAGCTGCTGTACAGGCTTTAAAATGATCGACAGGCAGTGCGACAACAGCAGCAGAAAGACAACAGAAGATCCTTAGCATGCATTCAGCCGCCCCCCCCCCCTTCACAACACTTGCAGCGTTATATGTCCTGCGAGAAAGAGATTTAAGCACACCTGGGGCCAGACATAAAGGACTAGTATTGTTTTTACAACATCACGCGAGACAAGGCAGTGAGACATCATTTAAAACAAGTCCACGGACATCTAACCTAGCAGTTGTTGGATTGCTTTTGGCAGACACGCTTCATGTGCTCAAGGCTATTAAAATACCGACAAGCAACAAGCAAGGCATACAGCTCACCAGGAGCAGAAAGCCAGCAGATGATCCGATCGCTTCTCCTTAGCGTACGTGCTATAACCCTACCAACTCCCCCCCACACCCCCTTCACAACGCGAGCAGTGTTATACGTCCTGCGAGAAAGAGATGTAACCACGCCTGGGACCGAAAATAAAGGACAAGTATTGTTTTACAAAAGTTTTAAAGTAAAAGTGAAAATAATGCATATGTAACAATTCCTATGAAAATAACAATCTCTTTAAATTGTATATCCGGTAGATCAAACCCGGGGGTGGGTGAGTGAAGCGAACAGGGGGCAGAGCCCCCTAGTTGTAATAAAAAACATTATACATTTATAATTTCTCAAAATTACTAATATATATAAAATGTTCATTATATCTTAAAATTGCCTGAAAACTGTCAACTTGTTCAACTTGTTCTTTTGCACTTGGAATATTAAACATTTTTAGTTGAAAAGGAATTGTCTACCTGCCTCAATGTCTTTTCTTTCTTTTGTTGTGATTAGAGCAATTTAAAGTTTTCACAACTCTGAAAATTTTAACAGGCACTCAAAACAGTGTACTTAACTCCCTGAACAAATCTAACAGTGGAGTGCTTATTCATATCATGTAACATTTAAATTAAAGTTTTATACTGTAAGTATTATGAGGGAAGTGTGGCTCACTTGATTCATTATGAATTGGCCTACTCTCCTGCACTTAAGAGTAACATGCACAAACACATAAAGAACCCATGCATACAGACTCTTTATGAATGATGCTTAAACAGCCAGGAACTCATTAGCATAGGCCAGAGCAGAGAAAACGGGTGCCCTCAAGAGAATGGAGGTTTGTTTCCTGTGTTCTGCATTGAATGTGTCCCTTACTATGGGAGAGATATGATAATCTATCCACATGAGGTGTAATGTATTTACTTTACTACCTCAATCACTCAAGAGGTGATTACAAAGTACAGAAATGCAAGTCAGTATTTTTTTAATACCAATGAACAAATGAATAATAGCAAAGGCTGGATATGAAGGTCATTTAAATCTACACCCTGGTCTAAAAGTCAAAAAGCTTCACACCAGTAAAATTAAAATATACTGTACCTTCAAAAAGAACATGAAAGCTGAGCCCAGCCAAAAGATGCCTCTTTGTGAACAAGTGTGTTATCAGTCAGCTCCTCTTAATTCAGAAGTCAGGCTGCTGCATTTAAGGTGTGTCTGCCATCCAGATGAATGGATGTTCTTTCTAGTCTCATGCAAATCATCCTTTATGCCCGTTTTTCACGTAAAGTTCCAGACCCCGAGATATTGAGATTGAGATGTCACTCACTGGTAATTAGCTCTCTTCTCTGATAATGACTAGCTTGGCCTATAAGCTTGGATTATAAAATACGTGTAAAACATCTTATCAAGAGTATTCGACATCCCAGAATGACCTAGGTGTAGTGAAGCTGTAGCACAAAATTGCAAAAACAAGGAATAGAATTCCAAATGCCACTAGCCAGACCAGGATTTCACTAAGGCCCCATCCACATTACTATGTTTTCATTTAAAAAATGCAGACATGTCTATGTTTTTGGTTTCCGTCTTCACAGAGAAACACCAGGGTGGTGTTTTTTAAGCCCCAAAAATGAATACTTATGAAAACACTCTTCAGAGCCATAGACTTATGAAAACAAAGATGTAGCATTTCAGTGTTGATGAGTGAAAACAAAGTCACACTGTAGTTGGTTCATGCTTTTTAAATCTTCCTTCCCTGATTGGATCTTGTTCATTACAAGGTCTCATTCCCTGATTACTTCCCACAGAAGTAAAACATACACTGACAAGACAGACGTAGAAGAGTTGCTTTCTGTAATATATTAAAACATTTTAAAGCCCCTCCCTTTCAAAGATCCCAGAGTACAGTGGGGAAAACAATCTCTTACTCAACATTTCAGAAAAGGAGTGGAAGGCAGCCATGTACAGAATTCATTCTAGCTCCATATGTGCAAAGCATAGAATTATTCATCTTAAAATCTTTTATCAAGCACTTCTGTCTCATTCAAAATTGTCCAAAATGTTTCTAGGGCAAGGTCTAACCTGCGAACGTTGCAATTAAGTGGGCCACATGTTTTGGGCCTGCGCCAAATTAACATCATTCTGGACCAAAATCTCTAAATGCCTATCAGACAGCCTTGGTGTCAGAATCTCTCCTAATCCATTAACATCTGTGTTTGGTATACTCCCAGATGGGCTTAAAGTGGAGAAGGACAAACAAACTGTAATTGTCTTTATTTCACTATTGGCACGTAGACTTATCTTGCTCAACTGGAAGAATCCTAACCCACCTTCTTTAAGTCGGTGGGCAACTGATGTTATATATTATTTGAAACGAGCTGTATATACCCGGCGTTGCCCGGGGCAGAAGTAACCTAATCGGTCAAACACTTACATATATACCAAAGTAAACCTAATCGGTCAAACAGTTACATATATAAAAAAAGCGAACCTAATCGGATAAAGAGCTTCATATATACAGAAGCGAACCTAATCGGACAAACAGCTAATCTATATACATAAGCAAACCTAATTGGTCAATCAGTTACATAAATACAAAAGCAAACCTAATCGATGAAACAGCTTCATATATACAGAAGCGAACCTAATTGGTCAAACAGTTATGCATGTGCAGAATGATTTTACAAAGATTATGCGTGTTAACAATCATTAAAAAGAAAAGATTGAGGAACTGTTCTTCTATATGTGATGAAGCTGGATGAAGCTGACTTGACGAAGACGTAGGTGGCATAGATTGGTTTTTGTAAAACAGAAGAAAAAAATGAGTATCTATTATTATTTTAAATTAGAATGAAAATGAGAACCTTGATTAGAGATAGATTATCCGTATTAAAATATGTGCATGAATAAACTTTTGCTAACTCTGTAGCAAAAGTTTATTCATACAAATTGGAATGGGATGGCTTTGTGAAAAAGTAAAAATTACATAAAAATAAATTGAGAATGCGTACTTCCATTTGACTGAGATTATCTGTAATGATGAAAAAAAAGTTTAGTATGTTTTTTTTTCCATACGGGAAGGATGTAAAACCTTACATAGGCACCCTTCAGCCCGTACTGAAGGGTAGTGTCAGATTGTTACTGACTAAAAAACACCCTTTTTATTCCACAGCTACCCCAAAAACCACTATTAGGCATTACTTTGGGGTGGCAGTAGTTTAGTTATGAAACAGCTGGGTCCTGAAAAAAATCTGTCTTATTAGTGGCTTCATCACATATAGAAGAACAGTTCCTCAATCTTTTCTTTTTCATGATTGTTAACATGCATAATGTTTGTAAAATCATTCTGCACATGCATAACTGTTTGACCAATTAGGTTCGCTTCTGTATATATGAAGCTGTTTGATCGATTAGGTTTGCTTTTGTATTTATGTAACTGTTTGACCAATTAGGTTTGCTTATGTATATAGATTAGCTGTTTGTCCGATTAGGTTCGCTTCTGTATATATGAAGCTGTTTGTCCGATTAGGTTCGGTTTTTTTATATATGTAACTGTTTGACCGATTAGGTTTACTTTGGTATATATGTAAGTGTTTGACCGATTAGGTTACTTCTGCCCCGGGCAACGCCGGGTATATACAGCTCGTAAATTATTAAACAGTAAAATGTTCTTCTGTAATTTGCTACCGTGGCAATTTGTGTGTCTGTCCAGGATTTTAAATGACCTGTAGCTCGTTGCACCTATACAGTTGAAATGTGGTACACATATAGTACGTCACGTCTACTATCCGCTTTATGGGTGATGATTGTTTTAGTCTTTTTATCTTTATTTTATTTTATTGTACAATCAAGTCCTATCTGCGCACAGCAGGGCAGCCGTGGGCGGATGCGTATGGTGTATTCACTCGATGTTATCGTGCATTGCGCTGTCAGTGGTATTTTGATAAAAGAATTTGAACAACATATAAGAAGCGTATAAATTATTAAACAGTAAAGCATTAACATTTAAGAAGTAAAGTTACATTAAGTACTACTGCTGTGCCTTTGGGTATACCTCATTTTTTGTTTGCCCATTACATGCTTAAATGTATACATTTTTTGGTGCACCTACCCGAGAACACGCGACATATAACCGAGCGTGGGAGAAGCATGGATTTTAAACACGCGTTGAGTTGATGTGCTGGTCTCCCTCGTGAAATAACTGGTAATGTTTGAGTAAAATCTACAGCGAGTAAAACGACATTAGCTCCTATTTTTTTTTTTACGATCTCTGAGATGTTGCTTTTTTCGGTTCAAGGCTTCATAAGCTCTTTTATGTTGTATGGTGTACTTATCCCAAACCATCATCTTTGAATGTTGCAAGACTTTCGCCTTGTATGTAGATCGGGGTAATTACATTCATTGCATTCCTAGTCTGAATCACAATGTGATTGTATGGGTGGTTACCTGGCACTGTAGGGTTGCCACCCGTCCTTTAAAATACGGAATCGTGCCGCGTTTGAGAATGAAATTGCGCGTCCCGTTTTGAATCAATACTGGACGGGATTTATCCCGTATTTTTTTTATAATTTTTTTTTTAAAGCAGCGTCTCATGCAAATCATCCCACACGCATTTTATGAAGATGCCTCCTTTCCTACTTTTGATTGGGTAATACTTGATGTCATCGTTAGTTTGATTGGTGTTTTTAACTGTCCAGTGAGTAGGGCGTGTCTTTCAACCGTAAGCAGATTTTTTGCACTGGTATCACTGACCTCGACGACGGCGACGTTATACGTCAAAAATAAATTACGATAAATGACAATTTTAGCGATACTTTATTACGACGGCGGCTACATAGACACGATCAAATAAAAACAAAAAAATCAAATAATCATTCTACATTTTCAAAACGTCGAAAAAACGACGGAATGAAAAAAAGGCCCACCCGACGACCCACCCATTCCATTTTTATATATATAGATTGGAAAAAATCAAATTCATACTCTGAGGATCTGTGCAAAACCTTTTTAAAATCTGGCTGGTTCTAATCAATAACATTTTAGAATAAGCATTTAAAATTGGGGAAAAGGATCCCCCCCCCCTTTTTTCCTATTCTTAAAGTGTTACTCTGTCTGTTGGCCTAGCTGTCTTTCTCATGGTTAGGGGTTGATTTGAACTTAGTTTTGTCAAGTTTGACTTGCCTGAATGGAATGTTACTTTCTTTTAATAAATTCAATAAAATTAAAAAAAACATGGCACTTGTTGAGCTGTTTAACTGTATTCATCTACATTACATTTTGTACAGTTTGAATGCTGCATACATTTTCAAAGGTACATAATGTACTAGTTGCTATAGTTTTGGAATAAATACCATTGTCATTCAATAAGGAGGAGCGCTCTCTGCAGCAAAATTAATAACAAGGCACTTAACAAAGTGGACAGGTGTGGAATGAAACTGAGCTTACAGGAATGCAGACCATATTTATTTATTTACTCTGCTGAGTTAATTTTACAACTGTGGTCAGTACATTAATGTGACATGGGGGCAGTTTGCTGCAGCTCCTTAAAGAAGTTTATTCTATTTCAATGCTGTGAATGTGTTTATTAGAGTCCTGCATAGTCTGATACTTTTGAAGGTCCATAAAGTACAAGAGTCTGATTTTAATGGAGCTCTGAGCTTTTCACTACAAAGTCATTTCTCTGAGTTTTCTTGTAGTCCCTTCACTGGAGCTTGCCTCACAGGTCATGGAAGCTTATTGAAGCAAATTTGCAGCAAGACAGCGGTTAACTACAGATTTAAGTAAAATGTCAGTAGTCACAAAATGGCAAATTTTCTCTCCAATCTTTCCTACTATCTACACTGTAGTATAAAATAATGAAATGCACACAATACCCTTAGTATTGATACAGAACCTTAAGATTTACAATGCAATCTCTTGAATGGAGGCGTTTCATTTACAGGTACTGGTCATAAAATTAGAATATCATGACAAAGTTGATTTATTTCAGTAATTCCATTCAAAAAGTGAAACTTGTATATTAGATTCATTCATTACACACAGACTGATGTTTAATCAAATGTTTATTTCTTTTAATTTTGATGATTATAACTGACAACTAATGAAAGTCCCAAATTCAGTATCTCGGAAAATTAGAATATTGTGAAAAGGTTCAATATTGAAGACACCTCGTGCCACACTCTAATCAGCTAATTAACTCAAAACACCTGCAAAAGCCTTGAAATGGTCTCTCAGTCTAGTTCTGTAGGCTACACAATCATGGGGAAGACTGCTGACTTGACAGTTGTCCAAAAGACAACCATTGACACCCTGCACAAGGAGGGCAAGACACAAAAGGTCATTGCTAAAGAGGCTGGCTGTTCACAGAGCTCTGTGTTCAAACACATTAATAGAGAGGCGAAGGGAAGGACAAGATGTGGTAGAAAAAAGTGTACAAGCAATAGGGATAACCGCACCCTGGAGAGGATTGTGAAACAAAACCCATTCAAAAATCTGGGGGAGATTCACAAAGAGTGGACTGCAACTGCAGTCAGTGCTTCAAGAACCACCACGCACAGACGTATGCAAGACATGGGTTTCAGCTGTCGCATTCCTTGTGTCAAGCCACTCTTGAACAAAAGACAGCGTCAGAAGCGTCTCACCTTTGGACTGCTGCTGAGTGGTCCAAAGTTATATTCTCTGATGAAAGTAAATTTTGCATTTCCTTTGGAAATCAAGGTCCTGAGTCTGGAGGAAGAGAGGAGAGGCACAGAATCCACGTTGCGTGAGGTCCAGTGTAAAGTTTCCATAGTCAGTGATGGTTTGGGGTGCCATGTCATCTGCTGGTGTTGGTCCATTGTGTTTTCTGAGGTCCAAGGTCAACGCAGCTGTCTACCAGGAAGTTTTAGAGCACTTCATGCTTCCTGCTGCTGACGAACTTTATGGAGATGCAGATTTCATTTTCCAACATGACCTGGCACCTGCACACAGTGCCAAAGCTACCAGTACCTAGTTTAAGGACCATGGTATCCCTGTTCTTGATTGGCCAGCAAACTCGCCTGACCTCAACCCCATAGAAAATCTATGGGGTATTGTGAAGAGGAAGATGCAGTACGCCAGACCCAACAATTCAGAAGAGCTGAAGGCCACTATCAGAGCAACATGGGCTCTCATAACTCTTGAGCAGTGCCACAGACTGATCGACTCCATGCCACGCCACATTGCTGCAGTAATTCAGGCCAAAGGAGCCCCAACTAAATATTGAGTGCTGTACATGCTCATACTTTTCATGTTCATACCTTTCAGTTGGCCAACATTTCTAAAAATCCTTTTTTTTGCATTGGTCTTAATTGATATTCTAATTTTCCGAGATACTGAATTTGGGACTTTCATTAGTTGTCAGTTATAATCATCAACATTAAAAGAAATAAACATTTGAAGTACATCAGTTTGTGTGTAATGAATGAATCTAATATACAAGTTTCACTTTTTGAATGGAATTACTGAAATAAATCAACTTTGTCATGATATTCTAATTTTATGACCAGCACCTGTATGCATCCATATGGGAGCATTGGGTGCAGGTTCGAGTATAGCATTTGAAATTTAAGAGATAAATCTGCACACTGCCAGAAATCTCTGCGGATGTTTCCAAAGAACCTGTTTTGTATCCACCTGTCAGCAAGCATTTAGTTTTTGAAATCCAGTGAATCCAAGGAAAGGGACCATGGAGTAAATCGCCCTAGAGGATATTTCATGACAGAGTGAAATTGTATGTTACATACAACTTCGTTCAAAGTGACTTAAAATTCACACATTTATTGTATGTTTCAGCTTTTCGTATACAGTATATTGTATTGCCAGTAGCAGTAACCTAAACTAATTGGTTGAACTTCTAATGACTCTTGTCAGCGGTCACCATACCGGGCGTGCCTGACACTCAGCTGCTCACTTGAGCCCCTAGTAGACTATAAACCAAGAATGGACCAGTGGCAAGTGAGAGAAAAAACAACATGGTTCAATTTGTCAAAAAATGCGAAGTGCATGCTTATTGAAATAAAAAAATGTGTCCAAATGAAGTCTTTAATAAATAATTAATTCTATAAAAACATTGCATTCACATCTACTAATAAGTAATTCCTAAACAAATAAAGCCCATGAAACCCATACACAGAATAGTAGTCCTATTCATTGAGTAACAAGCTAACTGCTTTTCCCAGTACCCCATTCTCTAACAGAGCCCTCTCACATATCTTGTATCTTTTGCAAACAAGTCTTCTAGAGGCTCTAAACTCACAACGTCAACTCCGTCCATGCACTCACATTTGCATGCACTTTAAACAGTTCCCCTTCTGATAGTGCATGGTGTCCATCTTGCTCCCTGTTAGCAAGGCATGCCCTTCATCGTGGAACACGGACTCGTGGACTCTCTTTCTGCCATCTCATATCAGCACCTGCAGAATGATCCCAAGTTCAAAATATCTCCCCAGCCCCTAGCTGCATTGGGGCAGGATTAATACTATTCTCTATGAAGACTCTCTTCTTCACACAGACCACCACAATCATAGTGCAGCCCATTTCCATTGTGTACACCTTTCTATCATTTCTCAGTCCTTCAGACTCACTTCTCAATCGCAATCACCTTTTTTTTTTTTTCAGCTGACCCCTTTCTCTGCATTTGCTCAACCTTTAATAATTGGTAGTGTAGACGCTGCCCTATCTGACCCATGGAACTACTAATGAGGGATGGTGATGTAAATCATTAACCTGCAAATGCTTAATTAAGTACCCCTACCTCCCATTAGCGCACTGTGGCTGCTTTGTTTTTCTATGCACCTACACTACCAATGCAGATCAACACTGTTTTCATGCAAAAACAAAATTAAACTTAAATATTCTGCCATGGATCCTAGGCACACCATACCACAACCCTTATTTAAACTGATATTAGACTACTATTTTTTGAATGTAGAGTTTACTTAGCTAATGGTTTAAAAGACAAGGTTAATTCAGATTAAAAATGAATTGTAGGCAAGAAAAATGTAGCTAAAGATTGGTACTTTAAAAAGATTATTCTGAAACTCTGGGAGAATGCCAAATAATGCAAGGTATTTTCGGGATTATATGAAAAACTAGGGGGCTCCGCCCCCTGCTCGCTTCGCTCGCCAACCCCTGGCGTTGGGACATGACAAAGAGTGAGATGTATGAATTAAAAGTATCAAGAAGCGGAAAGCAAATGTCTATGCGTTGGAATGTAGGTGTGTTGTTTTTATCAGGACGTAAATGTAGAACAATATTTCTGTGAAATGGAGGCTCACCATCTTTACTTTGAAAGACAATTGCCACTTCATTAACAACGGGCAGATTGTATCGTCTTGGATCTTGTTCTTTGTCCTTTATCAAGACCAAAGCAATTGTAGTTGCCGCTATAACTTATGCATTTGCTTTTGTATTTGCCTCCTTTTCAACTTCATGTAGCATTTTTATAGACTTAGCTAATGGGTGATTGTTTATGACATGAGTGACGTTTCTCATTATAGGCTCCGTGCATTGTTTGTTTTCAGGAAGGTTCATGCGTTGATATCTAGGATGTAGATTTGTGCATATTTGCGTTGTTGATTTGTTTCAGGGTGCACTGTTCCAATGCGATGCAATATTTGTCCACATATGCGAAAGCAGTATGGGCCATTGCCTTTTGGTGGCCTGATATGTACTCCGGTAGATGCAAAAGCAAATGAACTATTGTAGGATGTAATGCAGTTCATAAAGTTTTTACTTTCAGGCACATCGTTAGTTAGAAGCCTCTTTAGATATTCAGGATATGAATGTAAAGGAGGCAGTCTAATCTGACCTTTTTGATAACAACGTGTAAATTCATTATTTGTATTGCCAGTTGTTTCTTCTGTGAAGTTAAGTGAATGACAATGATTGCAAATGACATTCATTAATCCCAATGAATTTTCCTCAATAGTGGATTCCTTATTGAAGGCGTTTTCAGCCATTTGGCGTAAGCGTTTAACAGGTGTGTGGCGTTGATGTCCGCGACGGGCATGTTTTGCTTTTTGCGTTTGATTGCCTTTTTGTTGCATGTCCATTATTTGTGACGCACTATTTTTTTCTTTTTTTTTCTTCGCCTCCGCTTTGCGCAAAGTCCGTTTCAGTCTACGCCGTGCATTGTTTGTATCGAGCCTTGTCCGTTTTTGTATGTCGGTCATTTGAGGTTTGTGCTTTTCGCGTCTTGCTTTTTTTTTTCTGTCAGTTCATTTGCGCTTTGCACACGTCTCCGTTCATTTATTCTGTCTCTTCGCTCCCTTTTTTGTATGTCTGATACGCGAGCTCTTTCGGTTTGAAATCGTGCTTCTTTCGATGCAGCACTTTGACACGCGAATCGTTTTGTACCCGTGACCGTGTATTCATGACTTGTTTCTTTCTCAGCATGCGAAATATGGATAAGTAATAAGGAGGATCGCACTCACTGTTAATATGTATCCTTTTCTGCAGTTGAACGGTTAAATAGTGCTTTATTGAAAGGACATCCACCTATGCTGACACCTATGCTGCCTATTGTGAAGGTGTTGACGTTCACTTTAGAATATGTGGCTTTGGGTGTCACTTCTTATGGATGTGTGGGGGGGATTGTTGTTGCGCGAGCGTCTTCTTTCTTTTTGTGTTCCTGTGTCTTGTTTGAATCCCCCTCTTTGTGTGTGCCCCGTCCCTTGCTTGTAGGGTCTGTGGGGTGGTTTTGTGTTCTTTTTTTTTGTCTTCCATGGGCTTGATGAATCCCCCTCTTGGTGTGCGTCCCGTCCCGTCCAGTGCCTGTAGGGTGGGGGGGGGGGGGGGGGGGGGGGGGGTGTGTGGTCGTGCCCTGCTGTTCTTTTTTTTTGGTGTGTTTAGTTTCGTGTGCAATGTGTTTCGTGCTTTGCCCGCGTTTGACTACTCTTTTATGTGCCTTTTCCTTTTTTTGGTGCTTGTTGCGCCTCATTTCTGTGACTACTTTTTGTATGTGCTCACTCCTATTTTCTGTGGTCTTGTCCGCCTCTCGCGGCCCCTCATCCGCCTTTGTCACCCTCTTTTGTCCGCCTTTCTCCGACTCTCGCGGACTCTTTTTGCGCCTGCGCCTCTCGCGGACCCTCATCCGCCTCTCTCGCCCTCTTTTGTCCGCCTTTCTCGGCTCCTCAGCCAACTCTCGCGGACTCTTTTTGTGCCTGCGCAGTACGTCTTTTTGCAGCTACGGCCCATTGCCGGATGTGCCTGCGTCCATCATCCGGTTTAGCATTCTCGGTTAGTAATATGGATCTCATCCACATACTCCTTTAAATACTGGTTCTAATCAGACAATTATAAGTCAGTGGAGATTAGGCCATTACTAGGCAGCAGGGCATTATACAGAATTAGAAAATTAATACTATAATTACAGTTTTGTTCACCTTTCTGAAGATTGCTTAGGATCACATAGTGCCACAGTTTTCAAACTTTTCTGAACAAGTACCACTCCGCGAGGACCAGTAAACTGAAGTACCACTGTCAATGAATCGTTAATTTACGCCCATGTTGTTTTGAAGAAAAAGTCACTATAATCACTATAATAACTATAATTATGACGTTAAACTAATTAAGGAAATGGGTGCCCGTGCTAATAAAAGCAGGCTTGGGAGTTTTCCACGCATTTACAGTAGTATACTTATACTATATATGATTATATGCAACATATTGGCATTCTAGCAACAGCGATTCGTGGAAAATAAAGGACCACACAAGTACCACTTGCCATGACTTGAAGTACCACCAGTGGTACGCGTACCACAGTTTGAACACCGTGGACATAGTGAGCCAACAGTCTTTATGTCTACAATAGGTTCTTTAGCTACTGGGTCACATATCTTTCACAGGTACAAAAAAAGTGAATAATTGGTGTTTATTTTGTTTTTAGGCAAACTGAAGGGAGCTTCTTTTGGTGTAGAAGTAGTCTGAAAGGTAAGCTACTCTAGTTTTAGCCCTTGATTTTCTTATACTGTTTGTTAACTATGTGCTTTATAAATCTTTCTGGTCTGAAGCTCAGAAAATTTCTTTATTTAATTAATTTACTGTATTAGAAGATACTTGTCATTTTATTTTACATGGAAGGTATGTTTTTGCTACTTGATATTTTATACATTATTTGCCATTAAAGTTGAAACTAGTTCTTGATAAAACCTTATAACAAAAACAAAGATTGGGCACGAAGAAAACCATCTTATAAAACTCAGTTTTAGTTTAATTTCTGATTCATCAAATAAGTATAGAAACATCTGGGAGTATAGAAATTGTGAGTTGTTGTAATGCAAATTTTAAG
Source organism: Erpetoichthys calabaricus (assembly GCF_900747795.2). Lineage (NCBI taxonomy): Eukaryota > Metazoa > Chordata > Cladistia > Polypteriformes > Polypteridae > Erpetoichthys > Erpetoichthys calabaricus. The sequence continues at coordinate 28,422,504 of NC_041410.2, read as the reverse complement.
GCCAGGTTTATACTTAATGCGACGCATGCTCCAGCGGATGCTCCTGCTACGCAAGCATTTTACTGTTTGTACTTGTGCGTGTACTTTACGTAAATCTGGAAGAATCCACCAGGTGGCAGTGCGAGATATTATCACGGTGAGAACAGGTTCGGCTTTGCTGTGTTGTGAATTGCCAGGAACACCCATTAAATTCCGATGACACCTTGCCTATCTCTGAAAAGAATGTTTAATGATTAAATCCGTCAATCCAGGGATGTGTCCATTCCAGCAAGCATTGGAAACGATGCAGAAACAATCCTTAGACAGGGCATCAGCTCATCGTAAGGTGAATGCAAGCACGCACATACACTAGCGTCAGTTTAGTGTCACCAAATCTGCATATCTTTGGAAGGAAACTGGAGCACACTGTGGAAACCCAGCAGGAAAACATGCAAACTCCAGGCAGGGAATACCAGTGACTTGACTCCCTGCGAGACAGCAGTGCTACCGCTCTGCCACCGTGTCACCCTCATGTGTGTAATTATTAACAGTATTCATTATTTAAATGAAATTAACGATTTATCTGTAAAATGTAAAATGGAGAATACTTTTGTGGGTTGGGGAGGTGATCCATTGTGGTGGATGGATTCCCTGGGTGATATTGGCTGCAAACAATGTTTCCCCCTGGGGGTTGGATGTTGGGGGTAGTTTGGGGGCATTCAGTTCCAGCTTCAGCACTCATTTGTAACTTATTACCAGGGTTTAAAGTGATTTTCAGAGTTGTGTGTTAGGAATCAAAAGTTTGGATATATTTTCTTCAAATCCAGGAATTATCAGTACAAAGTACTGATAGTAAAGATAATAAGTTAAAGTCTGTATGTTGTTATTTGAACTTGGCAAATGCTGACCTCCTCCATAACCAAAGTGAACTCATTATGCTTGGCAGTATAGGAAAGAAGATAATTAATTGTTTGTTATACTTATTTTTATGGGACCAACCTTTTTATAAATGTATTTCTTCATAGCTTATTAGACTCCTGCTGAAAAGATTTTCTTAACAACTGCTGCTTTCATTTTAAACGTGTGGCCCAAAGAAAGTGAGTGTGAGTTGCTTCTGAGGTGCTAGTCTCAAATATCTTCACTGGTTATCTCACTTGAGATATTTGCATTTAGTGAAAAAGCAAGAATTTATTTATAGACACAACTGGCTAAAAATGATTAGTCTTCCTTTCAATGATGCCATGTCATACATCAATTTTTATATATCCATTGATATTCAATAGCCAATACTAGTATATTAAAAAGAGCAGGTCATTATCTTGATGGCAAAGAATGTGTGATGATTTAAATCAATTGTGCTGTTCTTTTGAATATGTTAATATGATATTCTGTTTTTATTTTCAAGATAGACAAACTTGGTAGGCTATCATTTTTTCACTGTCCACTGTGTACTTGAGAGTTAAAACTACATTTTAACTTCAAATTACATGTTTAATAGCAATGAATTCAATTTGTTAATATTACACATTGTGGAATGAGCCTTGGACACAGACAGACAGACATGCACCACCACACGTTTATTTACAGTTCCTACTATTTACAAGTCAATAAGTGCAACACAGACCCCAAGATACCTCCTCAAAGTCCAGGCCTCTCACACTCTGTCTCATCTCTTCAGGCCGCCTCCACTCTCTTCTCCAGACCTCGTCCTTCTCCTCACCCGACTCCAGCCCTGAATGAAGGGAGGCGGCCCCTTTTATAAGCACCCGGATGTGCTCCAGGTGTCTTCCGCCAATCTTCCACCGACACGCCCCAGTGTGGCGGAAGTGCCGGCTGCATCCCCGGAAGCACTCCGGGTGTCCCTGCTCTTCTTCCCCCCAGCACTTCCAGGTTTGGCGGAAGTGCCGAGGTCCAGAGCTCCCAAGGCGTCCGGGCGCCCCCTGGCGGTGACCACAGGCCCCTTCAAAGCTTGGTACCTGTGGCCCCCAAAGCAACCAGGGCAGTCGCTCCCTTGTGGTCTGGAGGAGGCGCAAGCCCTCCTCCTGGGCGTCCCGGCTGGGCACCATGCCCAGCTGCGTGCCACAACATATACATTTTTCTTGCAGGCTTTTATCACTGTATGATTGTTGTTGTGCCTTTGTCCTGTGCAGTCATTTTTAATGCAACACCAAAAACATAATGTTGAAAAATAAAAACACAAACTTCATGCTACATACTCTATACTGTATATGCATTTAAACTTTTATAAACACATATATGTATATGTTCAACCTGTATGCACATGTTCATTATTAGATCCTTACAGATAACACTTTTTAGTAAAGATCTGCTTAAGAAATGCACATCACATCTGCTAGCCAGGTGTATGAACCATGTGTTACATAAGGCAGAATAGTACAAAAGTTATACTTTTCTCTTATCATGATGTGTGCAGCCTCATCTTTTGTTATAATCTATCACTTCATATTCATTTTCCTCACATTCATTACATTCATACTCATATTGTTTGTCACAGGTTAAGGTGTGATTTGCGCTGGTATCCAATACCCTGGCCACAATACCATAATTTCTGTAATGTGCCTCATAAACACATGCATTCTCTGCTTCTTCTGCTGGAAAACTAGCCCGGTAAGTTAAAATTTTCTAGAGTCAAACATTATAGGCAAGTATACTACTGGATATTAAACACTTATAAACAGGGTACTTGAATGTTCAACCAGCATTATTTTATTCGAATTTGGTTTAACTGGTTTTGGTAAGCTGTGAAGTGGTTCTTCAACAACAAGTAGCCATGGGTGAGACAGTACTAGACACGATGGCACATACCAAATAATTATTCTGCGTTCTTGTGGAAACTATCCTTTGAATGCCCATGTAGAATACTTTGCTTGGGGTTAGCCACTTAATACATTGGGTGTGATCTAATGAGACTATGTTTGTCTTATTCCTTTTCAGGCTGTTTTCAGAAATGTAGAACTCTTTAACAAGGTCAATTTCTAAAAATAATCAAGGATGTTAATACAGAAGAATAATGCTTAATAGCTTTATAATTCAGAGAACGCAGGTTCTGACAGAGTACGCAATTAAGTGGCAAAATGTTGCAAAGGAAGTACAAGGTGTTGATCAGCAATTAATTGTAAGATGTAGAGAATAGTGCATGTACGTATTACAATCTTGTCAGGTCTGGGGAAAAATATTTCTGGTACATGAATACTTAGTAATTTAAGAATAAATCTAGTTTTTAACATGCTTGCCATTTACATTTTTGTAATTCTTTGCTATTGCTGGACTGTAAAGACATGGAAATCCTACTTGGCTCACGATGGGTGACATTGTAATAATATGCTTTAATGGCATTTTGGAATATTAGCATATTACTTTTTTTGTATGTAGAAGAATATCAGCTGCTCATCTAACATGTAACCTTCTCCTTTTGATTCCTTTGGTAGTATCAGTTAAACATCGACATAATTAATGATGAGTTTGTACTACATAATTTTAACCTAAATATAGTTCTTTATCCCTTCATGTTGCTGTACCTTTAGCTTTACTATGAACACCATGTCTTAGCTGCTAGTTTGGTGAATAACAGGAGTAATTTCTTGAGATTGACTGGCTTGCCCCAGAAAATAAATCCATCAACTCTGTCAGTGATTCTGGAAGGCCTGAGCCTTAATTGCCTGGCATCCCTTTCAATGTGATCAACTGTAATGAGAGCTGGGCGCATAAAATTCACTGGGCCTTAAATTGAATAATCAAATCGCCAATGTACAATTTTTTGCCTGTATTGTCACATCAACGAATGTCTTACAAGTTCATGCTTGTTGTTACATAATAATTTGTGACAAGTTGTAACCCATGTAAAGGTAATGTCCATTAATCTATTTTCTAAACACTTTTACTCTATTTCAAGAAGGTGTGGTAATGAAAAGTATTATAACAACAATGGCAGGAACCAAACATGGATGGAGCATTATCCTTTTAGATTATTATTATTATTATTAGTTTAGTATATGTCAAAAAATGTTATTAATTATTTGTTACTAGTCATGTGCGCCCAACTACGTTGCGCGTGTTAAAGTTGTCTGTGAAGGGCTCCCTGTTTAAACACGGCTGCCAGTTGTGAACTGGGCCCTTCGTCGCACAGCATTATGATTTTTTATAAGGTAAACAAAGTTAGAAAACAAAACCTTTGGACATTGATTCGATAGGAACGGCCTACTCAGAATCACTGTCCGAATAGTAATTATGTGGTGGTGGAGGAGCATTTCTGCTTCTCTCCGTTCAGAGTCCGTCTCGTTTTCATGACGCTGTCGTTTCCTCTCACGATCTCTTCTCAACCTTTCTCCAATCACGCAGGCTGCTTTGTGGCAATCCAAAGAGTAAGGAAGAACCAATGCTTCTTTCTTGAACTCCAAATGCCGACTGATAGAAAATCACAGAAGTGTACCCGACTTATATACTCTGACTGCCAACTCCAAGAAGTGGGCGAACATTAGATTTGGACGAAGTGCTGCTAACGACGGTCGATAGAAACACAAAAAACCACAGTCTCGACAACGAAGCAGGTGTCGACGCCAGATCTAAACACAAAGCACGGTGTCGACGCCAGGGGGGTATTTTCCGTACATCGCTTAAATCATCCGAGATCAAATGCCTCATCTTGGATGAGTTAATGCCAGTGAAACTTATCCGGGATAAGTCGGTTTTTCAAACGCAGCCGTGTAGTAGATTAGTCGAGCTGGATCTACATTTTCCAAATAATGTTTGATCAAACTCCACTGTGATCAGTCCCATGTGCCCCAATCACATTTGGAAATCCTGGTAATGAGAATGTTAGGCTGATTGAGATTCTTCATGGAACTGTGGGTGTTTTTGCCTGTGTATTACCTACCTGCAATGGCATGAAACGCCTCTTTTGTCTGCACACGCAGGTATCCAGGAAACACTATGAAAACCCGAAGGAAATATTTCAGAGCCAAACAGACTTTACGAATTGCCTGGCAAACTGCACTTTTAGTTAGATTTTCCGCATCGCCTACAGTATATAAAAAAGTGCCGCTTGTAAAAAACCTCAAAGCAATGCATACTGTCTGTGTGGTTGTGAGAGCCCGACTTCGCCTAGTTTGACTTTGAATATAAGGTGCTAATAAATCTTTGAGGTACAATATTCCCCCTCGGCTAAAGCAGTATCTTTCGAAAAGAATTTCCTCCAAGAGCAATAAAGGATCTTGCCGATCGCGCAAAACCCTCTCTATATGAAATTCTCTTCTTATAATTTGTGCACCAATATGAACTGGTCGCTCATTCATGAACGGCGAAGCCATGACTGGATGACTTTCACGCACCGTCACTGATCACGTGTGTAAACTAATCCTTGTTTACGTAGAACAAACCTGCTCCAAGCAGGTTTGAAGATTAGGATGTGTTGCTATGACAACACTTCTAGCAAGAGGTTCGAAAAATCGACAGATCCAGGATCATGCCAAATCGTCAACAATTACATCCGGCTAAACGACTAATCCACGTACAAAAAATACCCCCCAGATCTAAAAACAAAGAGTGCTATCGACAGTGTTTGTAAACAAAAGTAACAACCAAGGTGTTGTGTATTTAGCCAGTACAAACAGCACGTAGTCTCCTTTAGTTCAATTCTCTTTAATAACCACACTCCAACCTCATCCAAGGATCCTCCCCCTCACTTCCTCTCCTCCTCCATCACTACTGCCCTCTACTGAACACAGCAGGAACACCACACAAGGCAGTGAATTCGCGGACAAACAAAGATCAAGATCCAAATGAAGATTATATATAAAGATAATTTATTTGATCAGTTTTCTTGGTGATACATATTGAAATATGTTGCTACTCATGAGGAACATTTTTTCCCACTTTTTCAAACAGCATAGTTTGTGTTCCAGACATCCAAAATGGAATTAAATAAATAAAAACTACAACCAGGGCTTCACAGTGATCCACTGCAATTGCATGTATTTGACACCATTCCCAATAATGAATCAAAAACAAAAAATTAAAATAATGAAAACCGGTTTCATCTAGAATTATACCAAAAAGTGAGGTGTTGCTATTAATGGCTTGTAATTTTTATTTATGCAGTCAGGGCAGCTTGATGATGTTATAGGTAGTGTTGAACCTCAGTTGTATGCTCATGTTATAATAGCTATCTTGAGGATCTCTGGTATCCACTTGCAGTTTATAGACATGCTGATTTATTATCAAATCTAAACAGGCACAATGTGAATAAGTGTTTGTGAAACCATCACTTCTGACTTAGCTTTTTTCCTTGATCCATATTCGGCCAAAATACTAAAAGCATAGTTCCGTTCAACATGTTTTATTAATTTTTGAAGACAAATATTTCATTTTAATGAATACTACTTAACATCAAGGTCGAAATTTGTGTACCTTAAACCTCTGTATTATTCTTTGATTAATGAAGATACACATCATCTGTAGTGTGTACACTATATAGACAAATGAGATTGATTTATTTAATGCATTTTACATTGACAATTCATATTCCCCACTCCATTGCCCTAAAAGTAAAAACCAACATTATACAATAAAGTCTAGGAGTGATGGTCAGAATTTAATTTAGAATGAAAGTAGACAAGTAGACATAAAATACTGGTATAGTTTATTATTTAACTGTGTTAAATCCCATTTGGTATTTTATAGCTTCAATTAGATGATCTCTTTTCTTGGTCATTGCAAAACTGAATATACAAAAGAATGTTGACATAAAGGTTTATGGATTTTTTTACAACAACAACAACATTTATTTCTATAGCACATTTTAGTACAAAGGATGTAGCTCAAATTGCTTTACAAGATGTCAAAGAAATACTGTAGTACATGCAAAGGAAAACAGTTTAGATAATAAATAAAATGTATAAATAATATACAAAATAAAATAATAAGATAATTATAATAAGATAGATATAAAATTAAGACAAATATAGTCCTTAAATATAGAATTGTCTTTTTGACAATTGGACAAATGACAGTCCAATGATAAGGTCAGTTGGCCAGGGTGGACAGAAAAAAAAAAAACTCCAGTTAAGATAGAATAAAAGAAAACAAAATCAGTAGGGGTTCCAGATCAAAAAAACGCCCAGCCAACACTGGGCATTCTACCGAGCATAAATGATCTTAAGCACTTTTTATTGTTTTTTTTTCTTAGGCTTAGTCTTAGAGGAAGTGGTTCCCATGGTAGATTGGGATATCCGCTTTCATTCAGACATTAAAATATCACAGCCAGCTGCACAGGGCTTTGAACTTGCGGTGCTGGCGCAGAATGCTACCACAGAAGAACTGGAAGGGAAAACAGAGAATGTAAAGATTAATAATGATTGCAGGTTCATTGAAGAGTATGATAATTCTATGCACATCTAGTTTATTAAAGGTGGAACTAAAATGTAGCTATGAAAAAGCCAAATTAAAAAAGTGGGTTTTTAGGAGTTTTTTAAAATGATCTGTATTGTTAGCCTGGCATATCTCTGTTGGTAAAATATTCCAATATGTTGGTGAATAACAGCAAAAGATTGCTTCACCACTTCTTTATGCTTGGCTTTTGGAATAATAAGCAGACTGCTATGAGAAGATCTAAGGATACAACTTGGAATGTAGGGAGACAGGCACTTGAAAAATATAGGAAGGACCAAGATTATTAAAGGCTTTACATACCATTAGTAGTATTTTAGACTCAATTCTAAAAGACACGGGTGACCAATGTAATGATTTTAAAGCTGGTGAGATATGCTATGGTTCTTGCTGGTACATTCTGGAGTAACTGCTGCAGATTGATGTCTTTCATAGGTAGACAAGTTAGATTAGGAGTGCATAACAATAATCTAGCCGATTTAAAAACACAAATATGCATTAATTTTTTTAGTATCTTGCATGGCTATAAAAGGTCTAACATTTCCAATGTACCTAAGGTGGAAAATGCAGCCTTAGTAATTTGGTTTAAGTCAGAATCCATGATTACACCTAAATTCTTTACTTTTTCCATAAAGTTTAATGTTAGGAAATATGATTAGGAATATTTCAGTATATTAATAGTAACAGTGGATTCAAGGAGAAGTTGAATTGTATTAAGAAGAACAGTTGTAAAATAATGTATTCAGAAAAAAAGAAGCAAATATTATTAATATTTTTCTAAAAGTTTCACCTGTGAAAATGTCAGTAACATGGTAGTGGCTCCAGGAAATATTAAAGGATAAGTTTTCAAGCTTAAGTTATTTCTTCACAAATATGGGGTATATGCATCTGCCACACAAAATTGTGTAACAAAGTTAATTCAGTTTCTATAACTTTAAAAAAATATCTTGCCTGCACTAGTGTTTTACATTGGATTGAAACTTACCGAATACATCCATTTTTCAAGCCAAGATAGTTGTCAAGTAATTGTCATTTTTGAACAAGAATTACCAATATTATGGGATTTACCCATTTTAAAAGAAACTCACAAGCAAGACTTTTATTCTGTTATTTTTTGTGGCTTATGGACTTGACATTTTATTTGTAAAAGAGACCTGGCAAGAATTTGGTAAATTAAGCCCATTGTTACATTTTTCTGTTGCTCATTTTAGCTTTGTTAGCGCCCCAAGAGTTACTGAAAAGGTGGCAGTGTGCATATTGTTTTAAACAGTTGTTTTAAGTGTTGGACACTTGCTACTGACATGTATTCCAGTTTTGAAGCAAACTTGTTTAAAATGGAATTCAGCCACCCTGATGCATTGCCCTTGCATATAAACTTACTTATAAAGATTTTTTATAAGTGAATTTCTGATTTTTTGTCTTTGGTCTTGTCTATGTCTGACAAAATACAGATCTTAGGGGATTTCAACATTTATGTTTGTTTTACTTGAAAACCATTGGTTATCAAGTACATTCAATTACTCAATTCTTTTAATCTTATTTATTCTGTAAATGGTTCTGCTTATTTACATGGTTATATGCTTGGTCTAATTTTTCATCTTATTTCTCTATTTTTGATGTTAATATTGAAGATTTCTGTGTTTCTGATCATATGAAAATTTGGCAATCTTATTTCAAAATTATAATTTCTCTGTAAAGTTTGTGATAAGGTTGTTCATTTTTAGCTGCTGTCTTTCCTTGGCAATAATAATATTTTGGAATCATTTCAGTGTAGTTTCAGAGCTCTTCACAACATAAAGTCTGCTCTTTTGAAGGTTACCAATGACTTGCTATTAGCTGTTGATTTTGGAGGTGATGTCATTTTTATTTTACCAGGTTTAAGTGCTCAGGTTGCTTTTGATATGGTTGTCCATCCTATATGCAATGACGTTTTGAAACCTGTGTTGGCATCTGGGTTATAGTGCTGGACTGGTGTGTCTCTTACTGTAAGCATAGAACCTTTTCTATCAGTTTTGGAAATCAGTTCTCCTCATTTGCTGTTGTTTCATTTGGAGAGCCTCAGGAGACTATTTTAGGACTTGTTCTCCATCCATCCATCCATTATCCAACCCACTATATCCTAACACAGGGTCACGGGGATCTGTTGGAGCCAATCCCAGCGCAAGGCAGGAGCAAATCCCGGGCAGGGTGCCAACCCACCGCAGGGCACACACTCACACACACACACACCCACGCACCCACACACCAAGCACACACTAGGGACAATTTTGGATTGCACCTAACCTGCATGTCTTTGGACTGTGGGAGGAAACCGGAGCACCCGGAGGAAACCCATGCAGACATGGGGAGAACATGCAAACTCCATGCAGGGAGGACCCGGGAAGTGAACCCAGGTCTCCTTACTGCAAGGCAGCAGCGCTACCACTGTGCCACTGTTTTGCCCCAGGACCTGTTCTATTTTCAATTTATATGCTTCCATTGGGGAAGATCACTAGGAAATACAACATTTCTTTTCACTTTTATGCTAATGATATACAACTTTGTCAATGAAATCTACAAATACCTGCAGTTTGAAGACCTTTATTGACTGCTTGGGAGAGATTAAACACTAGTTGATAGATAATTTCCTACAATTAACTGACAAATCCAAGGTTGTTTTGTTTGGTCCCCCTAAAAGTATTGCAAGGCTCCCAGAAATCTAATTTTATTTAATTCTATTAATTTTATTAATCTTATTTTTATATTTTTCTTTCTTTATCTTGTAAAACACTTTGAGCTACATAATTTGTATGAAAACATGCTATATAAATAAATGTTGTTGTTGTTGTTGTTGAAAACTCGGGGTGTTTGTCCATATAAAATGAAATCACCAGTTACAGACCAGGGGGTGAAATTTTTGAATGACCTCAGATTTGAAAAACAAGTCAACTCAATCATCAAGAGTAGCTTTTTTCTACTTAAAAATGGCTTAATCACAGAAATCATTCTATTTCATTTTCACTTTCTCAGTATTTTTTTATCATGCATGTTCACAACAAGCCATGGGAAGTGCTAGATGTTGAGTGTTAATTGGCCCTATAAACTTAGTATTGATGTGCAAGTTGGCTTGGCTCTTTCAAAAATTTAAGACTTAATAAAAAAATGCAATGCATAGTAATCATTTCAGTTCATATTTATTGTTATGTGTACAAAGTAAAATGAAACTCTTATGTGCTCTCTTCACCACCATGCTGCTATTGGCGTGAGTCTTCCTCTGCGGGTTATGTAAACTAACACAGAACATAATGGGTGAAACATACTCACTGTTTAGGAAAAACTAACCATAGGATTTGAACACACAACTGTCTGTTGTTACAAGTCATAACAGAACATAACCATTGCAAAAACAGAAATGCAGAGACTAAGTTTGGAAGCTTTGGAAATTTGGCAAATATGTCATGTCACAACTCCCCCATAATACCTGCTGCAAGCAGACAGTTTAACAGGAAACATATTTTTAACTCAAGAAAAGAGTACCAAGAATGTGTGATAAAATGTATTATTTCCAGTTTACTATTGTTTTCACAAGCATGCCACAGAAGCACATAAGCCTCATTTTCTTAAATCAGAATCTTTGCTGCTTCAAAGTTTTAAGACGTTTGTTTTCATGTTGGTTCCTCTGTACCCTTCAGTACCATTTAAAAAGTCAAAAGCAGGCCATGTATATTTTTTAAAATGTATTTAAAAATGCTCCACTTTGGAACACAATTTCATGTGCCAAATTAACATATACCATGATTGTGAAGAAATAACTTTAACAGGGTGATTAAAAGATACCAAAATCAATATACTGGTGCTGGTCATAAAATTAGAATATCATGACAAAGTTGATTTATTTCAGTAATTCCATTCAAAAAAGTGAATCTTGTATATTAGATTCATTCATTACACACAGACTGATGTATTTCAAATGTTTATTTCTTTTAATGTTGATGATTATAACTGACAACTAATGAAAGTCCCAAATTCAGTATCTTGGAAAATTAGAATATCAATTAAGACCAATGCAAAAAAAGGATTTTTAGAAATGTTGGCCAACTGAAAGGTATGAACATGAAAAGTATGAGCATGTACAGCACTCAATATTTAGTTGGGGCTCCTTTGGCCTGGATTACTGCAGCAATGCGGCGTGGCATGGAGTCGATCAGTCTGTGGCACTGCTCAGGTGTTATGAGAGCCCATGTTGCTCTGATAGTGGCCTTCAGCTCTTCTGAATTGTTGGGTCTGGCGTATTGCATCTTCCTCTTCACAATACCCCATAGATTTTCTATGGGGTTAAGGTCAGGAGAGTTTGCTGGCCAATCAAGAACAGGGATACCATGGTCCTTAAACCAGGTACTGGTAGCTTTGGCACTGTGTGCAGGTGCCAGGTCCTGTTGGAAAATGAAATCTGCATCTCCATAAAGTTCATCAGCAGCAGGAAGCATGAAGTGCTCTAAAACTTCCTGGTAGACGGCTGCGTTGACCTTGGACCTCAGAAAACACAATGGACCAATACCAGCAGATGACATGGCACCCCAAACCATCACTGACTGTGGAAACTTTACACTGGACCTCACGCAACATGGATTCTGTGCCTCTCCTCTCTTCCTCCAGACTCTGGGACCTTGATTTCCAAAGAAAATGCTAAATTTACTTTCATCAGAGAACATAACTTTGGACCACTCAGCAGCAGTCCAGTCCTTTTTGTCTTTAGCCCAGGCGAGACGCTTCTGACGCTGTCTCTTGTTCAAGAGTGGCTTGACACAAGGAATGCGACAGCTGAAACCCATGTCTTGCATACGTCTGTGCGTGGTGGTTCTTGAAGCACTGACTCCAGCTGCAGTCCACTCTTTGTGAATCTCCCCCAGATTTTTGAATGGGTTTTGTTTCACAATCCTCTCCAGGGTGCGGTTATCCCTATTGCTTGTACACTTTTTTCTACCACATCATGTCCTTCCCTTCGCCTCTCTATTAATGTGCTTGGACACAGAGCTCTGTGAACAGCTGTATCTTTAGCAATGACCTTTTGTGTCTTGCCCTCCTTGTGCAAGGTGTCAATGGTCATCTTTTAGACAACTGTCAAGTCAGCAGTCTTCCCCATGATTGTGTAGCCTACAGAACTAGACTGAGAGACCATTTAAAGGCTTTTGCAGATGTTTTGCGTTAATTAGCTGATTAGAGTGTGGCACCAGTTGTCTTCAATATTGAACCTTTTCACAATATTCTAATTTTCCAAGATACTGAATTTGGGACTTTCATTAGTTGTCAGTTATAATCATCAACATTAAAAGAAATAAACATTTGAAATACATCAGTCTGTGTGTAATGAATGAATCTAATATACAAGTTTCACTTTTTGAATGGAATTACTGAAATAAATCAACTTTGTCATGATATTCTAATTTTATGACCAGCACCTGCAGTTGGATCCTGCACAGAACTTATTGAGTGGTCATGTAGACGTTTAAGTTAAAAATGAATAAACTCAGATACAGAAAGTAAAAATATTAAAATAAATCATTAATACTAAAATCTGCAATGGAAGCTTGAGAATGTGTTGTAAGAGAAAGATTATTTACAGAAACGATTAAATAAGGAAATTGAATGCTATATAGCAAGTAGTGTGAAATACAAATCAAGAGGAATTAAGTTGTTACATGATGAAAATGTTTATATTTATGAAAAGAGTAAGCAGGCTGAATACTAGCTGGATGCCTATTAAGGGTCCATTTTTAAACAGAGAACTTTATATACTTTGTACTTAAAACAGCTGAGTGATATACATTTCAAACATAATATACTGTACATCAAAAATGTATATTAATCAAGGGATCATTGTACCCATTCATTTTTAACACACTTATCCAATTATAGGATTGTGGAACACATGAGCCTAGCCCACCAATATTAAGTGTGATGAGGGAACAAACATTGGGTGTGTTGTTTGTACCCAATAAACAATGTCAGTGCAATAGTAAAAAAATTAAACACAAGACCTCATGAAATATCAAGAGTCACAATTCATAATTGTGTCACAAAATAAATTCAGAAAAGGATGTTTCAAAAAGTAATGTATATTCATACTTCACTGTACAAATGAGTTCACTCCTTTGAAGTCTGGCTTATATGTGATTTTAAAGTTTTAATCAACTCCCTCCAGCGTGCTGATCACCATACAAACACGATATAACAAATTTTATCCATGAAGCACACTGTGCATTCTGCAAAGTATATTTTTTGTTGTTTTTGATTTAAGTATGGCACAAATTAAACTAATCTTCTTTGACAACACCATTGCCACTGTTTTCCAGAAATGGCAGATTGGCCCATATACATTTCAGCTTGTCTATGAGATATGTTAATCAAAAGACCTAAAGGGTATAGGGTTTTATATCATTGTGTGGATTCCAAATATATTGCATGAGAAAGCTGAAAAATGAGAGGATTTTTTTTCTCGTTATCGCAGCATAGATCTAAAAGAACTGTCTTTACATCATTTATTTATTATGGAAGCTGACCAAATCAGTTTATATTTGAAAAGGTACTGAAAAAATGTATATATCTTAAGTTTAAAGACAGAGAATGACAGCATCTTTTTTTCTTTATGTTGTGTTATTTCATAGCAGCATTAGGTGAATGTAGCAACAGATTCATATACAGTAATTATTAGGCGTCTAACTTGGAGACATATAAAGGAATTATAGAAAGTGGCCAGCTTCAGCTCAGAGCATGATTGTACACTCCAGGAGTGTTACATGCAGTAATATGCTTGAGTGATATAAGGATATAAATGGTTACTGTGAAAGTGAATTAAATGATCAAGTCATGTAAGGAAGAGCTAATGGTGCTTACATGGAGACAGTGCTTAATAGACTGTGGAATGGAAAAGTCCAGTGGTGTTTGTTTTTCTCATTGAGGCCATGTACAGAAAAGCTGTAAATAGTTTTGAGCTGCAAAAGTGCCAGAACTGAAGCAAGTTTGCAGTGATTATGAAAAGTGCCTTAGACTAGGTGCAACTTTGTGGAGCCCTTCTTACCTTAGAAGGGTAGCCTATTTGAATATTGTGCAGGATGAGAAGCTGAGGCGAGTACTGTGGAGCAAGCAGTAAATACAGCCTTACTCTCATCTCATAAACCCAGCTCAGTATCTTGAATTGAATGTATTGAGCTGCCTTTGCTGGCCACAATCTGCTTTTTTGTCCTCCTGGGATATTCTAATCCTCATTGTGCAGGTTGCAATTTCAGTTGCATTGATCACCCCATTGATTTGCACTCGTAGTTCTTAGGAATCACAGGCCCATGGAGGTCAAGGGTTACAGTAAGACATCAGTGCCTTCTTCTGAGTCCTTCCAAGTACAATTATGCATAGGGCTTGTTTTTTACAGAGTCTGGACAGCTCCTGCTGTAATATGTTATATTATGGATGTCTATTCTGTAGAACCTAAACCATTTTCCAAATGAAAATAATAATAAAAAATGGTATGAAATGTACAATATATTTTCTAAATGATATCATTTTTCATGTTAGGAGCATGGGGTGGATACTTATAAATAAATAAATGGGTTTAGGTTCTAACTGGACAGAGGTTTTGGGGATGTGGATGGTATAATGATAGAGGAGCTTGTGTGATGGTGCTTCAGTAAAGGTTGACTGACATTAGGAAGGGTTACTGGAGTTTCTATTAAGGTGGCAAGGCTTGATTAGGCATAGTTTGGGCTTGTTTTAAGGCTGACAGATTTGTGCAGGAGAGGCTGGCAGTAATACCATCCATAGTGGTTTGCTGTGACACAGGATCAAGGGCAGTCAACGGAAGTAGCACTTTTCTAAACAAATCACTTTTTCTGTAACAGTACAGATCATCAAGTACTGCTTTTGTGTTTCAACCACAGATGTATGCATATTTATTTGAGCCCAGACTGTAATAGGCTATAATTAAATAATATAATTTATAAAAGAAAATTAGACACTAAAGTGACGGCAGTGAAGGAGTATAGCTGCAGCAAATATTTTTCGCTTGTGTTACCCTTTGACAGTATCTACCATAACATGCAGCCATCTAATTTTTGTTAAAATTACAGATTAAAGGTTGCATTATGTTGTTCTAAACAGACTAATTGTTGTACCACCTAGTCTATATTGAACATATTCTTTAAGCTACATATTTTATTGTTATGTGAGTGTTGATTAATTTTGTAAGCAAATCCACGACAAGTCATTCTGCTAACTATAAGAAATGCTGCCATTCAGCTCAGCATAGTTAATTTGACCATCCAAGGTCTCTAAAGTACTGCTTTCAAGTAAACTAATTTGTAATATGTTTATTATTTACTGGATAAAAACATTTTTTCTAATAAATGTGAAAGATTTTTCTTTAAGCAACATCAATTTGTGCCTACTACATTCATTCATTCCATTACAGATACTGAAGTAACACCTGGCATTGTACTTACTCTGTTTGTATTTTTAAATTCTATATACTGTACTATACTATACTATGCTATGCTATACTATACTATACCTGTCAAACCACCATTAGTTTCCATTTGGTTTACCTAAAAAGAGCCAGTTACTTCTAAAACAGAGATTAAGGGACATGTGATTAAAGCATTTCACATTTATGAAGACAGTAAGTAAGGTACATGGTAGAAAATAGTAAGTTTTAATGACAATTTTCTTTAAATGTTTTATGAACAGGATTGTCTGAACCTGTATGTTCCATAGTATGTCACAAATGTAAAGATTTTGTCCCAGAAATGTCTGGTATTGAGAGGCAACAATTACTTTAATGGTCAAAACAGATTGTTTTGCTGGAAATTACCAAGACATATGTCAGGTGCTATATTTTTAGTTCCTAGATTAAGAATGTAGTCACACTTATGTTTCACATTTGTTAAAACAAAGAGACTGAAAGGATTAGCAGATTGAGTTTGATTCAGAAGAGCATCATCTAGTAAAATAGTGCTCATTTCTTTTTGAATAAACAGTTTGAATATCACAAACTGGTAAATAAATTTTGTACTGTGATTGACTGTTATCTTGTACACGGCTGGTATTTTTATTTTGTCTGATGATACAAGGGTAGCCTCTTGCTGGTGCAATCAGAATGTGGGGTTAGAAAATGAATGAATAGACAGAAAAAAGTCTTCCTTGGAATGAGAATTTTGGGTATAGCAAACTGCATCTATTTTCTAACCAACTAATCCAGTTCAGGATTACTGGGAGTTGATGTCTATCTGGAAACTTTGGATGCAAGATAGGAATCAACCTTGGATTAAGACTAATTTAAAGTTGCAAATTACATGTTATGTATGTTATGTTACATTGTTACATATAGCCTGCTGTTTTTTTTCTAAGACAGTGTGAAGTGCCTTGAGCATGGAAAAGGTGCTATATAAATAAAATGTATTATTATTATTATTAACCTAAAATAAATGTCTTTGAGATACAGTGTAGAGTTGGGACAATTGTGAAATGATTTGAGAATACGTACAATTGAAATTGGAATTGGGACTGCACTCAGCTCTGAGGAAACTGAATGGGAATGGATTACAATGATAAAAAACAGAATTGAGCTGCACTGAATACTTCAAACAGAGGTGGTCTTGACTTAATAAACACTATAAATCAAACATTACAAATCAAATAAAAGACAGTTAAGCAAGTAAAATACATTCAATCATAATGTTGGTATTATGATTAGATGTTGTGCAGGATCTTTTGTCAAATCATTTTTATTGGTTTATAAATGAAAACATATTTCATTCTCCACAATTATTTTCCCAAAAATATATGTTGTTTGGAATTTGATTAAAAGAACATTAGTTAGACTTACATGTACTCATGATAAATTTACTAAAGTTTCATGAAATTAGTTTTTTTTTTTTTTTTTTTTTTACAAAAGGACAATTATGCCTGTGTTGAAGGTGTGAGATTGGTGATATAGTGTCTGGTAGTTTGACTTGGATTAAAATTATTAATATCCCTATTATGCATCCCAATACTTAGCTATCCCTGCTTCATCTGCATCTGTGGAATTCATTTCTAATGTTACTTCCATTATATTTGAGTATGAGAGATATAAACGTATTGGTGAGAATTTTGAAGATGTAATGATGATTCAGTGCAGTTAAATACAATGAATTATATGAATAAAATAACATGAATTCATCAATAAAATTATTAATTTTTTAAGGTTTGAAACATCGTGCTTTACAGTATAGTAGCAAGGCAGCATACATTCCTCCACTTTGTGGCACAGTAGCTTACATAAATGTCAACTATTTTTTTAATTTATATCACCTATTCCTCATACATCAAATACCACATGAAAGGTGTCGTGATATTTGGTATTGGAATTATATATCACTACAGGCATTGTGCACAATTTCAATTAATTAAATTCTACTTCCTTCCATTCATCCATTTTCCAACCCGCTGAATCCGAACACAGGGTCACGGGGGTCTGCTGGAGCCAATCCCAGCCAACACAGGGCACAAGGCAGGAACCAATCCCGGGCAGGGTGCCAACCCACTGCAGGACACACACAAACACACCCACACACCAAGGCCAATTTAGAATCGCCAGTCCACCTAACCTGCATGTCTTTGGACTGTGGGAGGAAACCGGAGCGCCCGGAGGAAACCCACGCAGACAGGGGAGAACATGCAAACTTCACGCAGGTCTCCTAACTGCGAGGCAGCAGCGCTACCACTGCGCCACTGTACCGCCCAATTCTACTTCCTAAAATTCCAATTCCGGTTCCTTGAATTGAAAATGAGAAGTTAATTTATAAATTTAAAGTATATGTACTAGTAAGTTGAAATAAATGTGCTTAAACACTAAATATAAATAACAAACATGTTATTAGAGGAATTGCTGTGAGAGGATGAGGCTTTAAATCTGTCACCTAGGGCCTAGGTTGCCTAGGGCAATTTTCAACTGCTGTGTGAGTTCTCAGGTAAGTGAAAAGTGGAATGGCCTACAGTGTGTAAGTAGGTTAGCTACAGATAAGGGAAAATCCAAACAAGTAGCCCTAGACCAGGGGTCCACAACTACGGTCCTGGAGGGCACCAGTGGCTGCAGGTTTTCATTCAAACCCTTTTCTTAATGAGTGACCTGTTTTTGCTACTAATTAACTTCTTTTGAATTCATTTTATATGACTTGCTCTTGAAGACTCGGAACGCTTAATTGTTTTTTCCCTTGATTAGCAGTCAAACAACAATGAGATACAAAATGAACCAAAACATGATCAGCAAACATGACCAACATTGTAAATCATGCAATATCTGAAAATTAAGAAAGGTGAAGGTCTCAGGAATGTTGATCTGCTCAGGTCCCCAAAACATTTTATCTGTGCTCTTAGAAAAGAGAAAATCAACAATTTCAGAAATGTATGTTACTGCACAATGAGAGCAGCAATGAGCCATGGAATTAAAGAACAGGGGGGTATTTTTCGTACGTGGATTAGTCATTTAGCCGGATGTAATTGTTGATGATTTGGCATGATCCTGGATCTGTCAGTTTTTCGAAACTCTTGCTGGAAGTGTTGTCATAGCAACACATCCTAATCCTCAAACCTGCTCGGAGCAGGTTTGTTCTACGTAAACAAGGACTAGTTTACACATGTAATCAGTGACGGTGCGTGGAAGTCATCCAGTCATGGCTTCGCAATTCATGAATGAGCGACCAATGGATATTGGTGCGCAAATTATACGAAGAGAATTTCATATAGAGAGGGTTTTGCGCGATCGGCAAGATCCTTTATTGCTCCTGGAAGAAATTCTTTTCGAAAGATACCGCTTTAGCCGAGGGGGAATATTGTACCTCAAAGATTTATTAGCACCTTATATTCGAAGTTAAACTAGGCGAAGTCGGGCTCTCACAACCACACAGACAGTATGCATTGTTTTGAGGTTTTTTATAAGCGGCACTTTTTTTATATACTGTAGGCGATGTGGAAAATCTAACTAAAAGTGCAGTTTGCCAGGCAATTCGTAAAGTCTGTTTGGCTCTGAAAGATTTCCTTCGGGTTTTCATATTATTTCCTGGACACCTGCGTGTGCAGACAATAAAAGAGGAGTTTTATGCCATTGCAGGTAGGTAATACACAGGCAAAAACACCCACAGTTCCGTGAAGAATCTCAATCAGCCTAACATTCTCATTACCAGGATTTCCAAATGTGATTGGGGCACATGGGACTGATCAGAGTGGAGTTTGATCAAACATTATTTGGAAAATGTACCTCTCCTCTTGATGAATAATCAGACACAGTGTCTTCATCAAACATTTGACCTTCATCAATATCTCGTTGGTCAGACACAGGTTCAAGGGATATGACATTCCCTGCAACTGACCCAGCAAAAAAGAGGGCTATATGGAACATACCTATGGCACACATGGAGGACAAATATATGCAATGACCATCCTTTACCTGAAATAAAGTGACCACTGCATCCTGCCACTGGTTCTGAGGAGGAGCTTCCCCCTGGAATTCCCTCAGAAGCAAGTTGATGGGCATTTTCTACAGGGGTTAGGTCTGGACCGCGTGAACCTCCACCTGTTTTTTGCTTGTCTGCCTTATTAGTTTTAAAATTAATGTTGTTTATATTATATATGATTATTTATGTCAACAATTCTTTAAATAGTTATATACCAATATTTACCAGTTTGAAGTATATTCTTGTACTTCACTTTAACCTGTTCCCATGTTCTCCTTGTGCTCCCGTTTGATCTGGAATTATGACATACAGTATTAAATAATAATTAATCTGACACATAGGAAATGAAACGCTGCGTTCAGTAAGTACAATGCACACTACTTAGCGTTTAATTTGTCGGCCACTTTTTGCCAGCCGTCTTTTCTGATGTGGGCTGCTTTGGCAGAGTTACCCCTTGTGCATATTAAATCTTGAAATTCTTCATGTCCTTCAAATAAAAGGTCTTGCGCCACGTGTGTGAAAAAAAAAACGCTCCTGTTCTTTCGTCATTTTGTTACAGCCTATCAAAGACTTGCTGATCATGTTTTCTAGACTCAATATATATGGGCTTTTCAATCAGCGCGGGCGCGCGCATTCATCTCAGATGATTAGATCCAGCTCAACTAATCTAATACACGGCTGCATTTGAAAAACCGACTTATCTGGATGAGTTTCACTGGCATTAACTTATCCAAGATGAGGCACCTGACCTCGGATGATTTAAGCGACCGTACGAAAAATACCCTCCAGGTTTAATTAACAACAAGAATCAAAGCTTAATTAAGCAACTGGGTGGAGTGAAATTGGTTGGAGTTTCATGCCCTGACTTAGTTGGTCTTCTGTGAACTCACTCACTTCACATTTCATTTCTGTTTGGGTGCCATTTAAGGAAAGAATGAAAGCGATTCAGAAGAATGATGAAGAAATTTAGGGGATCAAATCTTAAAAAACAACAAGTTAATTAAACTTAATTCAGAAGAAGTTAATTAGCAGCAAAATGGTTCACTAATTAAGAAAAGGGTTAGAATAAAACCTGCAGCCACTGGTGCACTCCAGGCCAGGAGTTGGTGACCCCTGCCCTAGGCCGAGAGGAATGTTTCCAGGGAGTGGACTGATGATCAGTGGTGTGACCATACTCATTAAAAAACATGTATTTATAATAACAATGCTGTGACATTGCAAATCGTGCTGCCATCAAAAATGAACTGCCCTGTTTTGCTTTGAACAGAATGGTTAGGGATTCCAAAGACTAGGAGAAGGAAACTGACAGTGAACTCTGGGATCATAAGTGATAATCCAGGTTGGGGGTTGAGCATTAGGCCACCATCCTTTCATTGTAAAAATAACTTGTGTTATGGTACCAATGGGAGGCCAACACTCTGCATGGGCTGTAACATCAAGCAGGAAGTATGACAGTGAACCAAATAAAATTCAGAACCTTTTTTTGACTCAACATCTGACACTTTAAAAATGCTAGAAAAATAAGGATACTATAGGTAGCTCCCAAAGTTGTGTCATTGTATTTTGTGACTGGCAAAAGTGCATCTTGTGTACTACGTTCTAAAAGTGCTCGTAGTGACTATCTTGTGGTGACTGATAATGCCCACGTGCTGTGTGGCTCACTTGAAACCTCGAGCAACAGACAGGTGCCTCCTTTATGTCCTTCTGTACTTATTAGTATTCATTCAGCTTTTATTATACATCAATCACTTTATTTATTTTACAGATATTTGCAGTGTGGGGTACTTCTACTAGCACTTGATTTTACGGTGTCTGTGCTGTTGAAGACTGCAGAAGGGTGAGTCCATTTCAATTGTGTGCTAGAGTGGAGCAAAATAACAGGCATCAGAGAGGACTTGGATGCTCACTTGGTTTGATCAAAATTCTTTAACTAATAAACAACAAATCAGAATTCACTGAAGATTTGCAAATCATGCAGTGATACATAACAGCATCAACCTGTGATTTTGGATCTCCCTATTAAAAAGCAACTTAAGCTTTTGAGTCAGAGAGTAGCCCATTATCTCCAAAACCATTTTTCTCAGATCGTGAGGATGGCTTGTGGCAAGTGCCAATTAAAGCCTATTACACTTCTGTCTAATTTGCTGTTCTTCCAATAATACATCAATGTATTTTCACTTAATCTGTGGAATAGAGTACTTTTGAAAAGTGGCATTCACAGTTCCTTAGGGACATCTATCTATCTATCTATCTATCTATCTATCTATCTATCTATCTATCTATCTATCTATCTATCTATCTATCTATCTATCTATCTATCTATCTATCTATCTATCTATCTATCTATCTATCTATCTATCTATCTATCTATCTATCTATCTATCTATCTATCTATCTATGCTTTGCAAAAGCAAGTATTGATGAAAATAATAGACACATTAACATTTTCTTCAAATGCTGCATAGTTTACCATTTTGTCAGCTGTTGACAATTCCTCAAACCCTATTTGGAACTTAACAAAGCAAATGTTCTGGCAAATACCACTGTATATTTAGCTGTACTACCCTGATTTATATTTCAAACGTGCATCAAAACATTTGGAATATTTGGAAAGTTTATATGCTTGTGAAGTACGATGAATGCATTAGTTTTGAGGATGAATTTGCATGGTGTATAAGGGGTACAGAAAACAGAGCAACATTTTGGTGGAATTTTTTGTTTCTTTTGGGTTGTACTTCTAGATCTTTATTATATACAGTACTATACATACGAGTATTTATAAAATCAGGAACATGAACATTTTGTAACAAGTCCTGGCCTGGTCACTCAGTGTTTGCAGCTTTCTTGATTTTTAACTTCTTTGAGTGATTTTCCCCATGGCTACACAGATTTCCAAAGATATAACATTGAATTAATAATTAAACATAAAGTGTTTGTTAGGACAAGATTAATTCATATGAATTAACATCACATCAGAAATATGCCAAAGAAAATGACAAGACAATGTAGACGTTTGTAGTACTGAAATTTCTACCTTCGAATAATAAGAAATAAAACCTTTTAAAATATATTTATTTTTAATGTGGTTCTTTGCTGTATGGAAGAAGAATCCGTTTCTCTAAGTAACTCTCTTGACCTGGTTAATTTTCTGTCCAAGGAACAACCAGGAAAGAAACAAAAGACAAGACTGACTAACTAACCTGAGGAAATCCATCTGTGAGATGGACTGACTATAAGTAATGTATTAATAGTATTGGTGACTAAAGTAACATATTTTTTCTTTCAACTCTGAGATTTTGTGAAGATGAAATAGACACTGGGAGTGAAAAAAGTACAATGGTCACAACGAAGTGTTTGAAGTAGCACAGAACTTACAAGCATTATACTGTATATGTAAACATTGCAACCATCAGGGGGCATTGCAGCACCCCAAACTCCAGACAAAAATGCACAGACACAAGTCTCAGGGGAGTTCCTGCATGCCATCCATTACAACATTAACAATCTAAATGATTTTACAAATGACTTCGGAATAATATACAAAGTAAGCACTAATTTTTCAAGAAAACAAGGTAAACCAGCAAATTTCTTATGATCTCATTTACTGGTACCAGTTTTAGTTGTCCAAGAAATACTGACTTCACATTCAAGCAGTATTTGTTCCTTTTTTAATTTTTATTGAGAAATAATCTTCATTTTGGCCATTGGCAATATTTACAACTCTACTATATACACTTCTGAAGATCTCTGATATTTTTTGGAATGTCTCTCTGGGAGGGTGAATTTTGTAAGTGAATTTATTTGTTGTGTAAGGATCAGGGGAATATGCACTTTTAATTTGCTTTGTTCTGTAGTTAACTGCATAAAAGCTCTATTCATTTTAATTGAATTATGCCAGCTCTCATTATTCTTTAATTTTATGTGCAATGAGTCCTCAATTAATGTTGAGGAAGCATTTCCCAAAATGCAGAGATTAAGTAAAATGATAAGCAAAGAAAGTTATTTCTGTAGAAATCTATTGTAAATAAAAGAACGTTGTTTTCTGGAAATTAATATGAAGTTATATTATCAAATACACCTTAACATCATTACAAAAACATATTTTACTTTTAATTTTAAAATACCTCCAGATGAGAAGATGGGACTACCACACTTGTTTGCATACTGGTCTCAGTTCTCCTAATCTTTAAAAAAATCATTACTCAATTAAAAATAAATCTTATTCAATCTTAGACTTGTTGTTTTTCAGCTGTCGAAGTGCCAGGTCTGGTGCTGTCATGCTTTGGTTGTCGATGACCTCTGGGCAAACTGGGCATAACTGAATAAAATCTGGTGCATCAGGCCTGGGACTGATCAAACGATTGAGCAGTGAAACAAAGTGCTCACTCCATCTCTCTAGTATCTTATCTTTGCCCTGAATGAATGAATTACCATCCATGGATCGCAGTGGACTGGTTGTGCTTTGGACAGGACTGTACACTTGTCTGATTGCTTGGAAAAATTCTCTTGTGCAGTGAGAATCAGTGAATTCCTGAATTACTGCTGCCTTTCCCACCTGCCATGAATTCTGCATGTCACGCAGCCTAACTTGTGTCTCAGATTTCAGGCACAGGTAATTTGAGTATTTTCTGTTACTTCAGGTTGTTGTCCCATATGATCCTTGCACTGTGTTTGTTATTGATGAGAGTGGAGATTTCTTGTTCATTTGAGTTGAACCAGTTCTGATGTCTGACAGAAGTTATACCCACTGTTTCCATTGCTGCTGTAATGATTGAATTCTCCAGACTTTCCCATTCTTCTTACAGGCTGGGGATTGCCACTCGATGGGATTTCAACTCTTTAAATACTCTTCTTTGGTTGGATTTTGTAATCTGTGGATGTCAAGATGGTGTCTCAGAAGTTGGTTGGATTGTGTTTTCGGACGTATTTTCAGGAGAAGTCTGGACAGAAGATCTGTCATTTGCTCCACAGAGAGACTGAGTTAGAAGGACTTTTGATATACTGTGTGTGTGTACCTCAATTTCGCATGATGATGTAATGTATCATGTGCCAACGACCTGAGCGTGGATGCATCCGTGTCAATTTATGTCTGTTCTTTTGTCTGAAGGTAGTGTTTGTAATGTTCAGGTCAAACTCTGCACAGAGTTCAAGAAGTTGTGGGCCATTGCTATTGAAGTTTCCGACACTGTGTTGTCCGAGGACATTCTCCCTTAGCCCAAAGTCATGCCCAACTTGAGCATTGAAATCTCCAATCAGCAGCATCTTATCTCCCTTTGGCACAGAGAGCAACGCACATCAAAGAAAGTCATACAATTCATCCTTCATCATCTCTTCTGCATTCAGATTCCAGTATGCGGAAATCTAGTCAGATTCTATGGACGTGCTTTGTTTAGGTTACCTTTTCTAGGCCCTTCCTCTGGCAAGAGGAAGCAGTGCTTTCTTCAACAGGGCTGCTTCGACACTTGTGTGGCTCCTGAATGTAAACGTCACTATTTCATTCAGTCAACGACCTTCTTGCATAAGCTACCAATGTGCTGGTTTTAGACTGGATGCTTCCAGGACAGGTTAGCCCCTGCACCCATTGCCTTTCCCCCACCTTTGTTGGACTTGAAGAGATAGAGGGAGAAGAAGAGAAAGAGCCTACGTGTGCTTTGATTTCAGTGGTACTGACGATGCAGCTTCCTCAGTCACACCATGACATGGTTGACCAAGACCATGGCAGAAATCGAATCCTGATTCAAGGCGACGTAAGGAACGGGCACCTGCACTGGGATCCTTCTTGTCCGTGGATGGTGTTCGAGCTTGTGTGCTCACTGATGATTCTGAGTTTGTTGCCTGCGTATGAATGTTACTTGTGCTTGTCATATGTCCTCCCAGATGACGTAGATGGTACTGGATGGTTCCTCAACCTGCTATGCGCCTTTGATATATCTTGTTTTTCATCCTGACATGGTGTCCAGCACAGCCTCCTTGAAGGAGCAGTGCTCCAAGTGGGTGGATGGTTTAGCTCCGACTGTTTGACCATTTGGCAGGTTACATGGTACTGGTGGAGGACCAAAGTCCCACCTGACAATACTTATGTATTACTTATGAAAGTAATTGCCTTTGCTAACGAGATAAATAAATTACTCAAACAGACCTATAAACAGTTTCCCCAGGTTTGTTTCAGAACATTATAGAACTGTTAAGTTACAATTTTTCACCATTTTTGATTTCATATTAATTCACATGTCATACTTTGTACATCAATTATTGCCTTAAGGCCCTGCTTACCCTGATGTTGCTGTAATTGCAATAATGAAGCAGTTGCCTTGTGCTGTTTCTGAAGTACTTATTTTTTCATTTTCTCCTTTTTGTGTTGAATAATATCTGTGACTTTTATTCTGTTTTAGACTTTCTTACTTGTACATGCTATTTGTAGCTTTAATCTGCTAATGTTTACAGTTACATTATATGTCTTCACACAAGCTTAGATGCTGAAAGGTGTAGCATCCCAAACAACTTGAAGGCTTTACTTGAGCTAAGCAATGAAGTTCATTTTCATTGCATTATTCATAAACAGCAATTAGGTACATTCTTTTTAGCTTGATTTTATGAAAAGTGAAAGCTCAGTTAAAATATCAACATTTGATTGATGAGAAAATCATTGTATCGAACGTACATGACTTAAAATATCCACA
This sequence comes from Erpetoichthys calabaricus, assembly GCF_900747795.2. Taxonomy (NCBI): domain Eukaryota; kingdom Metazoa; phylum Chordata; class Cladistia; order Polypteriformes; family Polypteridae; genus Erpetoichthys; species Erpetoichthys calabaricus. Next base: position 28,395,980 of record NC_041410.2, on the reverse strand, counting down.
TAAAAATTTTGATTTATTGCAGGATTTAAACATAAGTGTTGCCTTCCTAAAGATTTTGGATGTAAAGTGTCTCACATGCATGATCAGACTTTGTTATTGCTTAGTGTGTGTGCAAATCCAGAATTACAGAAGTTACCTGTAGTCAGTTAATCACAACTGAGAGACTGCATTACATTCACTAACTGGCTATTCTAATATATGCCATAAGTGCTTTTACTGTGTTCTTCACATTTTAAGGGTTATGCTCATAAACATTAGTTTGCCCTCAAAAACCAAATGAATAACACAGATTTAGCATTTGAAGATTCATATTCAGCAGTGAAGCAGAGGTGTTTTACTTTACTGTACATATATGAGCATGTCGTATTTATTGGGAGATGCACTTCAAGCACTCATTGAAATCCTAAATACATTTTATGTTAGTATTAACAAATGGAGCAGCACATTTCATCAGTAATGTAGACAAGCCAAATAGGAACTTCGTTTGAAACTTGCCTCGATTTTTAATTGCTACGACTGTTGTCATCACTGCCACTATGCCCGTATGTCTAAATGGATGCATGTGAGGTGGTTTCATCTGCAATCCTGAACTTTATCCACAAGTTGCAAAATGGGTGGATGTGTGGATGAACATGTATACTGTAGATGTGCTCATTACAATCAAAGAATGAATACAAAACTTCTGTTCCTTTTTCAGGACTGTGTAAAACACTGCATTAAAAGCAATTTATCCCCCATCATTTCATCTGCTATAACAAATGTGTGACACTACAAGCTAAACAGTTACAACTCACATCTGAGGCTGAGTGCATCTAATTGTGCTCTCAAAGCAGCATCTGTTTTTTAAGTAACTCATAAAGGAATAAAACTGGCAATAACTAAATTTTGTATTTGTCTGTGTGTTGGCTTTTTTCATTAAAAAGCACATTTTCCTCAATTGCATGCTGAAATTCTCGAACACACAGCATTGTCAGACATGACTTCTGCTGTTTTTCTTTTCAACTTGTTTTGATGTGGTTTCTGTAACATCACCACTGTAAGTCTTTTTCTATAGTTTTTGCTCTCATTTTTCACACATATTATTGTGCCATCCGAAGTTATTCATGTATTTGCAGTCACGCAAGAGTGCAGTACCAACCTTACTATCAAAGCATCGGTTCTTGTGACATTCCTATTAGCTGTACACCTAAAATTAATCGACACACTTGATACATTAGTATTAGCTGGGTGAATGAGAGCCAAGGTAATGGCAGTGGCGTCAGGTAAGTTAATTAGATAACGTTACATACCTTGGCATGAATCTCAGGATGGCATGCCTTTAGAAGCCTCTTCAAATTTTTATTTAGTTTTTGTTACATTTTTGTCACAGAAAAAATGTCATTGACAAGTGTTTTCCGTCTTAGTTTTTATCAACAAAATTAACACTGCTAATAAGCATCCATTTCAGTTGTGGCTGGTAAAAAAAAAATTTGGGCGGGGGGAACAGCTTTTGGGGGGAAAAACTGAAGCAGCACTTATCTATTATACAGTGCATTTCAAATCTATCTATCTATCTATCTATCTATCTATCTATCTATCTATCTATCTATCTATCTATCTATCTATCTATCTATCTATCTATCTATCTATCTATCTATCTATCTATCTATCTATCTATCTATCTATCTATCTATCTATCTATCTATCTATCTATTAGTGCTGGGCGGAATACCGGTTCATACCGAAAACCGTTTTTAATTTTTTTTATGATATGGATTTTTCTTATACCGTAACACTGGTTTAAATTGCCTAAACGACGTTCGGAATGTGGCGCAGCGGGAAACTGTTCAAGTGGGGACCTTTTTCACTGCTACACCGCTAAACACATTTGTTGCACTAGGGCTCTTTTTCACTGCTACACCACCAAATAGTGGGCAGTAGCATAGGTATGCCGCGCGGTGAAAATGGACAGAGAGCATTCCGAAACTGAACTAAAAGTAAAGTTGAACATGATGAACAGAAGAACTTTTGCCGAAAAAAAGGAGTCACGTCCGTCGCCTGGAGATACTTTAGTTTTAAAAGGTCAGATGTGTAAATACTGTTTCTATACTACTGGATAATACTGCAAGCCAAGTTGTACTTGTTTTATTTGTTTTCAATACAGTGTAATGTACCTGGGTACTGTGTAATAGTGTGACGACATGTTGACTTTATTCTCGACATTTCCACTTTAATCTTGACGCTTATGACGAGAATAAAGTCGAAATGTTGACTTTATTCTCGACATTTCTACTTTATTCTCGCCGTTTATGTCAAGATTAAAGTCGACATGTTGACTTTATTCTCGTAATTTGTCATTAAAGTAGAACATCGTAAACTAAACTTCATCGTAAAATGAATATTTAATTTACTAGATTTTCTCAAACCCCGTCATAAGTTATATAGCACATTAAATGCTTTGTGTTAAGTGATTCTTAAACTGACCTCTTCTTGCACTAAGAGGAGGCGCCGGCAGCGATCGCCGCACAGAATACATTCACTTCATGATCTTCCTGCTCTCTGAACATTTAGAATGCTAAGATAAATACTTAATATAATTTTCATGGTGAAATGCATTAAAGCATGCATTAATCATATGGGGCACGGCGGCGTGCCTACCTTGCATTTGCATGTTTTTCTGGTGGGTTTACTTGGCGTGCTTCAGTTTCCTTTCAAAGTCATGTAGGATGTGGGGTTTTGTTGTGCTATATTGACCCTGCTAGTGTATGTTTTGCTTGTATTCATCCTACGATGTGCTGCCGACTCGTTCAGAGATGGGCGCAACTCTGAATGGATGGCATAATTAAACATGTATAATGAAGATATTTTTAAAGTTCTGAACACTCCGTGGGCTAAGTTTATAACTAGTTTTAATTTCACAAAGACGTTTATCGTGTGGTGATTGGTTATGTGGTGAAAGAAAAAGGAAGGATAGGAACTGGGGTTTTGGTATGTCAGATAGAGACAGCATGCATGCAATAAAGATAGCCCGCTCAGAAGAACATGCATTGAATTCTGTGTTCGTGTCTCCGACCAGCAGATCACAAACCCAACATTTACACAATATTTAAGTTAAACCTGTGCGATAGCTATTCATACATCCAGTTTTTTGGAGCCTCGTCACACCTGCCATAAAGTTCTCTACACTGAACATACACCTGGGGACCCCTTACTGCGAGGGAGCAGCACTACCGCCTCACTACCGTGCATGTGTAATACCTGCTTTAATGCATTTCTTCATGAAAATGATATCAAGTATTTATCTTAGCATTCTAAATTTTCAGAAAGCAGGAATATCATGAAGTGAATGGATTCTGTATGGTGATCGCTGTCTTCTCTTAGTGCGGAGGAAGTCAGTTTAAGAAGCGTAGTGATTAACCACTGGGTCGGCGAACGTAGCACAAAGCATTTAATGTGCTGCATTAATTTATGACGGGGTAAATTAAGTAATTGATTAAACATTGATTTTAGGAAGAAGTTTAGTTTACGACATTCTAATTTAATTATGAAGTAAACTATGAGAATAAAGTGGAAATGTCGACTTTAATCTCAACATAAACGGCGAGAATAAAGTAGAAATGTTGACTTTGTTCTCGACATATAGTTTGTTTTTTCTTCCCAGTATAGCTTAGCTTGAAGCAAAGTCCATATTAATGCAGTTTGCCTAAATGATGGTTCAGTTGGTAAAGATGTCATCACCAAGTTGCACTTGTTTTATTTTATTTTAATTTGGTGAATACTGCGTAATGCACCTGGGCTTGAAGTCTTGAAGTAATAGTGCAACTATCAGTAATAATACTATTATTTATTTTATTGTTATTATTTATTAGTTTAAATATTATGCAGGTTAATGATGATAAAGTTGTTTAAAAAGTCACTTTAACGTGTCAGTGGACAGAGATTGTTAACATTAACAGAAAGTTTAGTTGGTTTACAAGAAATATTTACTATTTATTCCTTTTCTAAGACATATTCGGTGCAATACAATTTTTGACAAGCACTTCTGGATATTTTACTAAGTCTAAATGCCTCTTTGTATGGTTGAAAATATGTTGTCAAAATTATAGTTTGTTTTTGCAAAATTTGTTCAATAAAAAGGTTCTATATTTTGACTTCATCTGTCATGCAATGTGATAACTTCTCCGTTAGTGCCACCCCCTTGAAAACTTTCACTTTATGGGGCAATGCAAAACTGTATTAATACTTGTGTGCACATTAAAATGTTTTTTTTTTGTACAATGTACAATACTCTTGACAGTGGAATAGGTTATTCTTAGCCAGTAATTGCAGTGGAAAATGTGGTTAACATCCACTCATGCATGGGGAAAAAAATACCGTTGAATACCGTGTAACCGGGATAATTTAGAAAAATACCGTGGTGTAGAATTTTGGTCATACCGCCCACCCCTACTATCTATCTATCTATCTATCTATCTATCTATCTATCTATCTATCTATCTATCTATCTATCTATCTATCTATCTATCTATCTATCTATCTATCTATCTATCTATTATATAGTGCCTTTCACATCTAGCTATCTATTATATAGTGCCTTTCACATCTAGCTATCTATTATATAGTGCCTTTCATATCTAGCTATCTGTTATATAGTGCCTTTCATATATATCTATCTGGTCATTCCACAAGCTGTCATAGTCCTCATCGTAGAGTCAATGCACATGTTGGCCTCTCTGATACCAGACCCATAGTACCAATCCTGTAGCCTCCATCTAGCTGTTCAGCATTACTAAGCCTGCCAAAAAAATAGCCTAGATTACTTCAGTTACTTTCATGCAGCTTGCATTTTTCACAAAGATGTTTTAGATCTTGTACCACCATCTTTGTCCACATCACTTAGGTACCAACACTTTGAAACAGAATATAAGGAAAGCAAAAAAGCCATTGCTTACATCACACCCAGTTAGAGTGTGTAAGTTCCTCAAATTCTTAAGTCAGGTTGTTCCTATCCATGCTCCTTTATCTTCTTTTTTCTTCAAATAAGCGATGTATGAAAGAGTGTTTCATTAAAGAAATAACCAAATTTTATTTAATTTATGAAGTTCCATTTAAAGTTGCCATCGATATGCTTGCTCATCTGTAGTTACATAGCATTAAAGGCTGGTGTGAACTGTGAACCATTAACGTCAACATGACATAGTGTGTCGATGATTGTCCAAAAAAAAAACTAAAACAATACTAATTTTCTCCTAATAAATGTGGGATTGTCTGGAGCACAAAGAGCTGTGTCTCTGGAAAAATTTGAAAGCAACCAATTAAAGGGCAGCCTCAGATTCCCTGCTTGTTAAAAGATCAATGACTTACATATAGTCTCGTTTGGCTGGTGTCCTTCACTCTGGATATATATGTATTATTTTTCCCACACAGCAATTAAACGAATACAAATCAGAACCAATTTATAATGGATGACATGTGCTGACACCAGGCACATTGATTATTTCACATTATCTAATTAATTCAAGTAAAGTTTTCAAAATATTTGTGGTGGTGGGGCTCTCCTGCGTCCTTCATTACAAACCGCCACTGATCCATATATTTATCATTTTAAAATGGTATAATAAGTTGAATTATGGTCAAATTGTTTATGATTAATGAATGTTAATCATTTAAAAGAGATGCTATGCTTAAGAGGAAGATAATGGCAAGGAAAGGAAACATAAATATGCTTAATAAAATAGTAACTGTGAAAACTGTATCTTTATTTATTTATTTATTGATTGCTGAAAGAATGTTGTTCTGTGTGAGGTGATTTGAAAGAGACATACTGTTAATTCAAACAGTTGTTTACTGTTACAGTTGTGTGTTACTAATGATTACTTAATTAAATGCTTACAAAAAGCTAAATGATTACAAAAGTTCTTAATTAGATATTTAACAGAAAGATTGTGTCAGGATCCACATTAAAAGCTTTATAATATGCAGGCTAATTATTAGTGCTTGCAACCTGTAACCTTTTAAAGGAATAGTTCTCACAAAATACATTGGTAAATATACAACAGTGAAAGGAAAAACCTGCATTCTTTCATTATGTTAAAATAGTCCTAACAAAATATAGATTCTATCTATTCATCCAGTGTCTAATCCTGTGTATCCAAATCAGGGTCATGCGATGAACACACATGCACACACATCATGGGACCAATGTAGCTTTTTCAATCCCACCAGCCTATGTGTCTTTTGACTGTGGGATAAAGCGGGAGTACCTGTATAAAACCCTTATGGACACAGGAAGAACATGCTAACTCTACTCAGGGAGCACCTAGGACTTAAACTCCTGTAGCGGCACTAATGGGGAGTGGAAATTTCAGCTCCCAGCAGTCCCTGCAGTGGCTCTGATTGGTTGTCTGCTGAGGGGGCAGGGGCTGCTTGGGATAAGGAGGCCAGCACGAGATTTAAAAGGAGGCCAGTTCCCCGTTTACTACCTGTGGATTCTTGTTATGTCCTGGATTGTCTCCTGGATTGTCTGCTATTTTGGGTGTCTGGTGTCAACCTGCTGCAATAGAATTGTATGAGGATTTGTTGTCGACTTGTGAAGAAAGGAGCGCTCCTGATCCCATTCACACGTCATCATCCATCCATCCATTATCCAACCCGCTGAATCCGAACACAGGGTCACGGGGGTCTGCTGGAGCCAATCCCAGCCAACACAGGGCACAAGGCAGGGAACCAATCCTGGGCAGGGTGCCAACCCACCGCAGGACACACACAAACACACCCACACACCAAGCACACACTAGGGCCAATGTAGAATCGCCAATCCACCTAACCTGCATGTCTTTGGACTGTGGGAGGAAACCGGAGCGCCCGGAGGAAACCCACGCAGACACGGGGAGAACATGCAAACTCCACGCAGGGAGGACCCGGGAGGCGAACCCAGGTCCCCAGGTCTCCCAACTGCGAGGCAGCAGCGCTACCCACTGCGCCACCGTGCCGCCCCACGTCATCATCTCATCAGGAAATACAAGTAGGACTGATCTTTACATTCACATACAGCGTACTGATCTCTGGACTATCCACCTCCATCATTTCGTTACATCAGTTGCCGTTTTCATGGACTTCATCGTGTATGATTTTTGTTAGTTGTTTGTTATTGTTGAATTCATGTTTATTGTATATGGCTGTAAAGGGAACTAGGGTGGGATCATTTTAGTTTGTGTAGTTATATTTTGTTTATTTTTTGTTTAATACATTCTTCAATTTCTGTTTTATTACTGGTTGCTTTTTTGTCTCTGTGAGGGAATGTGTGTGAGTTGAGCCAAGGGTGGATGCGCTCCTGGGATCCCCACCGAAAAAATAAATAAATTACCATCGTAAGCGATGAGAATCTTAGCTGGGTTTTTTTAGTCCACGACACCCCAGTCTCCTTGTTGTGAGGCAGTTGTGATGCAAGTGGACGATGTGCTGACAATAAAGATTCTAATGAAACTCAAAATTGTATTTTAGCATTTTGTTTTTAAAACTGGCAATTATTTACACAGCACCTTCAAATCCAGTAAATTTTATAATCTAAATCAATTGAAATGTATGCAGGCTGATAAATTAACAGCACACTAAAATAATTTCAAGTTTAAACAAATAATTTTTTACTGCTGTGACTTTCACTAAATACCTAAAAAATTAGGTTTGTTGTGGGTGTGTTTAATAGCAAGAACTACGTGCCTAAGCATTCCATCTTCTGTAGGCAGAGTAGGATGTCAGTCACAGTAAAAATTAATTTCACTTCTTGAAAGTATTGAAAATAATGAGAATAACACCACCTACATTGTTAGTATTGGAATACATAAACTGACATAAGTTTAAATTAGTTGCTTTCACAGGAGTTTTGCTATGCTTTTGCCATTCATTTTACTATTTATTAAAGTATATATTTCCTCTTATTATAAGGAATTGACAAGAAGTTCACAAAATAAGGAGCAGGATATTCTGAAACCAGCTTAATCCAAGACAGGACAGAAAAGGACCAGAAAATATCCCAGAAGCACAGGGCACAATGCAAATAAAACAGCCCTGGACAGAGCACCAGTCTATCACAGGGCACTGGTAGACCAACTACTTCAAATACTCACATAGAGGCTAGTTTAGCTAACCTACACATTCTTGATGATGTGTGTGGAAAACCTACAAAGACATGTTGGAGAACATGCATACTCCACACAGACAGCAGCAAAGTCTGGGAGTCAAACCCATTAAGCAACATTTCTAAAACTTGTGCCACCATCCAGCCTACTCTTTAAAATATTAAAACACAATTTAACTCGGCTACAAAGGAAGATTTATTCTTACTAGCAGACATTTCTTAAGGACAAAGTAATCTGAAATTTTGTACTCTTTTGGAAATGTATTTTGTTGCTTTTCTGTACACAGATTTTCAGAAGTGTAATAGTTGAATTACATTTCCTGGATCACCATAATTATAACTATGCTCTGGACAACATGTATAACTTCAAGTCCTAGACTTTATGATTAGACCTGTATTGCAGCTCCTAAAAGAAATTGTTCTCTGTACCCAAACACTATGTTATTAATCTTTACCACTGCATATTACTGACCATCAGCAAAGTTCTTATTGTTTCAGGAAGTTATGTTCTATAGATAGTAGCTAGCATAGGTCTCTTTTCCATTTTAATATTTTCTTTCACTGTTCACACATGTAATGAATATCTATAAAGATGGGAGGAACATGGGTCTCTGAAATCATTAATACAAATTCCTGTTCTGCCAATTCCTTGGAATTAAGTGTACAAATAAGAAAGTAAACATCCAAGAAATTGGAGTTAACATGCATAAAGACAGACCTGTTAGGGCAGAAGATTTACCAAAAGAAGAATGATTAATTCTCTTATCATTAAACATGAGAAGTACATATGTACATGGTATAAAGGTTCTGATGAGCTGCCTCTAGCAAGAACGTTCTTTGTACTTTAGCACCGTTATCAGTGGCCATTTCAGCATTCTATCCACTAAGACCAGAAACGCTGTCATGATCCATGTAATTTATTCCATAGTCTTTTGCATATTACTTCTTCTGGACCTGATGTGACTCACTCCAGTTTTTCTTCTTCCTGCTCTACTGAGTCATCCTCATCTTCATACTGTTTCTCAGCAATGCCAGTCAGAGCCTAATAAAATGTGAAAAAATTTAATCCAAGTACCCCTAGAACATTTAAGCTCATGTTGAACTCATGTTGTAGTGCAATAGTGTAGAAAAGAATTAATTTGATGTATGCTTTTGGCCCAAGCTTATTTGCTATGTGCTTCTTAGGCCTTATTGTTATTTTTAAATACATTTCTTTATCATAATAGGTGGTTGAAAGATAATGTTTCTTTATTTGAAAAGTGGAAAGAAACATTTAAAACAAACATAATCCAGAAATTAAACTGTTCAAATGTATCTGTCCATTGATACATCCACTTTCATGCCTGATTAATCCTGTTTACAGAATCTGAGCCTGCAGAATCTAACACAGGACAGAATTCTGTGCTGAACATGGCATTATTCCATAACAGGATATAATTACACATACATTTTGACATTCATATTATTTTTTTAATTTAGAGTTTTTAGTTAACCTAAAAACCTTTTTGGCATGTGGGAAAAATAGTGCATCCAGAGATATATACTGAAAATTATATAAACACAGTTACTGAAGCTGGAGTTTAACTGGGAGGAGGTGGAACTTTTAACCATTGTTGTCACCATGCCACCAAAAAAATATGTTTGGAAAGATAAACTAGGGCATTATAATATCTTGGTCTTTAAATATTGGCAGTCACATAGGTAGAATTTCATGTTACAGACTGGACATATTGAATCATGAAAGAAATGTAAATATGAGCTCAGGAAGTAACTAAAGTTAATAACAGTCAATCCTGGTATAAACCTGAATACGTTTGGTGCATGGTAATTGTGCAAAAACTTTTAAATCCTGAAATATTCCAAGCTAAAATGTCATTCAGTTACATCCATCTTTTCTCCTCTGTATGAATTTAAAAATGTTGATTCATGTTTTAATCACTAGAAATAGGTTCCTCCTGTGTGCGTGCCCATATCCTTTTCAGTTCCGTGGATGATGTAAGGAGGATTTTAAACGTCAAAATATACAGTATAAGGCTTGTGGTGCAAATAAAATTTCAGGGACTGATTAGCTAGTCTTTTTACTGACATTTTTAATGCCTCACTGAGAATCTATAGTCTCTATCCACTGAACAAACATTACATTTATCCTTGTGCCAAAGAAAACCAAAGTTGACTGTCTTGTTGATTATTAACAGGTAGTACTTACTTTATTCCTGTTCTGATTAAATGCTTTGAGACACTTGTGTTGTGAAGTGGTAAGTGTAATGTTGTCCATAGTTTGGATGACCTCTAGTTTGTACTGTTTATAGACTACAGCTCAGCATTTAACATTGTTGTAGCATCAAGGGTGATTACCAATCTCCTAGACCTGGGATTAAGTGCCACTTTCTCCAGCTACAATTTGTACTTTATAACTTTACGATCCTAGCATATGTAGATGACAGGAACAGTTCCACTGCATTGTTCCTCAATATGCACATTACAGGATACTGTGTTAAACCAACTGTACTCCTTTTGCATGGAAATAAAGTTTCAAGTCCATCATCAAATTTGCTTTTGATGATCCCACCGTCATTTTCCTAATCACGAACAATACATAAGAAAGATTAATGATTTACTTTCTAACATGCTGTAGTTGTGCAAGGAAGGAGTTTTTCTATCTATGTTAAGAAAACAGAAAAGTTGGACATAGACTTTAGGAGCAGGAGACTGACCATATCTTGAAAGGGATGCTTTCTTACGTAACCTTCCCCATTTATCCAGGCTTGGGACCAGCACAAAGAAACAGACTGGTCTGTGCATCCGCAGTGGCTGGGTTAGATGTTGTGGAGACTATTGGCAGATTTACATTTTTTTGGAGTCACCATTACTAAAGAGGTGGAACGGTGGCGCAGTGGTAGTGCTGTTGCCTTGCAGTAAGGAGACCTGGGTTCGCCACCAGGTTAGGTGCATTGGTGATCCTAAATTGTCCCTAGTGTGTGCTTGGTGTGGGGGTTTGTGTGTGTGTGTGCTCTGCTGTGTTCTGGTGCCCTGTCCGGGGTTTGTTCCTGCCTTGCGCCCTGTGCTGGCTGGGATTGGCTCCAGCAGACCCCTGTGACCCTGTTTTAGGATATAGCAAGTTGGAGAATGACTGACTGACCATTACTAAAGTGTGCACAAACACATCTTAGTTATTGTCAAGAAGACTCACCAGTACCTGTACTTCTTCAGATGTCTGTGGAATGCCCAAATATCCTAAACTCTCTTTATTGTTTATGTAGATATACAGTGGAACAAATTGTCACTGGCTGTGTAACTTCCTAATAGGGCCCAAGTTCAACAGTGGAGTACAAAGTGCTATAGGAGGTGGTGAGATTATTACTGAATATTGCTAGCATATAACTCCCTTCTGTTCACATCATACACTGATCAGCCACAACATTAAGACTGCTGACACGTGAAGTGAATAACATTGATTATCATATTACAATGGCACCAGTCAAGGGGTGGGATATATATTAGGTATCAAGTGAACAGTCATTTCTTGAAAGTAATGTGCTTGAAGCAGGAAAAAAGGGCAAGTGTAAGAATCTGGGCAACTTTGACAAGGGCCAAAGTGTGATGGCTAGTTGAATGAGTCAGAGCATCTTTAAAATGATAGATAGATAGATAGATAGATAGATAGATAGATAGATAGATAGATAGATAGATAGATAGATAGATAGATACTTTATTAATCCCAATGGGAAATTCACATTCTTCAGCAGCAGCATACTGATACAATAAATAATATTAAATTAAAGAATGATAATAATACAGGTGAAAAAAACAGACAATAACTATGTATAATGTTAAATATTAACGTTGGCAGGTTTTTTTGGGGTGTTCCGGGTATGCAGTGGTTAGTACCTACCAAAAGTGGTCCAAGGATGGACAACCAGTGAACTGGGAACAGAGTTGTGGGTACCTAAGGCTAACTGATACATGTGGGGAGCAAAGGCTAGCTATTGTATCACAAATTGCTGAAAAGCTTAATTCTGTTTATGACAGTTAGATGTCAGAACACAGAGTGCTTCGTAGCTTGCTTCGTATGAGGCTACATAGCTGCAGACCTGTCAGAGTGTCCATGCTGACCACTTTCAACCACCAAAAGGGCCTATGTGGAAAAAGGTGGCCTTGTCTGATGATTCACATTTACTTTTTTGTCATGTGGATGGTCAGGTGCGTATGCATTGTTTACTTGGGAAGAGATGGCAGCAGGATAGACTGAGAAGAAGGCAAGCTGGCAGAGACAATGTGATGCTCTGGGCAATGTTCTTTTGAGGAATCTTGGGTCCTGGTATTCTGATTGGCTGTGAGTGTTAGGAGCCTGCATTTTATTTGAGCCGTATAATTATTTAATTATTTATTTGTTTGCTTCTTTTGTAATATTGTTTCTGTAGCAACCCCTGGTCACTTTTGGCTCCAGACCTTTTCTTTGATGTTTGACTTTGATTTCTTTTTTGGCCAAGCCTTTCATTTTTTTAAGTACTACTTTTATGGTTCAGTTCTTCATCACCTGATCAAAGCACAGTTTTTAAATCTCCTTTTAAGGAGATTTATATTTTTTACCTCTCGTTTTAAGGACAACACAGTTTTTAAACTGCACTTCTAGGGGTACATCTGTTCCTCTGTCACAGGCAAAATACAAGGTATATGTCAGATTAAAACAGACCATACAATAATCCTCTCCACTGGATTTCTGTATAAATCTTTTAAAAGCCACAAAACCAACACTCTGAATCTTACAAAAACAAGAGTTGTAAAAAGTACTCTGAAATGATACTTGAGTAAAAGATCAGATTTTTACTTTCACTGAATTAAGAAGTATTTCAGTTGAAATACTTATTAGTGCATATGCCCCACAAGTTGGGTGTGCGATGGATGAGAAAGAAGTTTTCTGGAGTGAGTTGGATGAAATGGTGGAGAGTGTACCCAAGGGAGAGAGAGTGGTGATTGGAGCAAAATTTGTTGTTGAAGGGAACAGAGGAGTTGAGGGGGTGATGGGTAGGTATGGTGTCAAGGAAAGGATTGCTGAAGGTCATATGGTAGTGGATGTTCTGAAAAGGATAAACATGGCTGTGGTGAATACATATTTTGAGAAGAAGAAGGAACATTGGGTGACGTACAAGAATGGAGGAAGATGCACACAAGTAGATTATATCCTATGCAGGAGGTTCAGTCTAAAGAAGATTGTAGACTACAAAGTGGTGGCAGGGGAAAGCGTAGGATGTTAGGCAGCATAGGATGGTGATCTTTATTATGACATTGGAGATCAAGAAGAGGAGGAGTGTGATACTAGAGCCAATGATCAAAGGGTGGAAGTTGAAAAAGGAATACTACAAGGTTGAATTCAGGAAGGAGATAAGACAGGCACTGGGTGTCAATGAAGAGTTACCAGACAGCTGAGCGACTATAGTAGAAGTAGTAAGGGTGACAGTAAGGAGGGTACTTGGCATGACATCTGGACAGAGGAAGGAGGAAAAGAAAACTTGGTGGTGGAATTACAGGAGAGTATACAGAGAAAGAGGATGGCAAAGAAGAAATGGGATAGTCAGGGAGATGAAGAAACAGGAGACAGGAGTACAAGGACATAAGGCTTAATGTGAAGAGAGAGGTGGCAAAGGCTAAAGAAAAGTCATATGATGAGTTTTGTGAGAGGTTACACACTTAAGGAGGGAGAAAAGGACCTGAACAGATTGGCTAGACAGAGGGATCAAGCTGGGAAAAATGTGCAGCAGGTTAGGGTGATAAAGGGTAAAGATGTAAACATACTCATAAGTGAAGAGACTGTGTTGAGCAGATGGAAAGAGTACTTTAAGAGTCTGATGAGAGAGAGAGAGAGAGAGAATGGTGAATGATGTGGAAATGGTGAATCAGAAAGTACATTGGATTAACAAGGAAGAAGTATAGACGACTATTAAGAGGATGAAGAATGGAAAGGCATTTGGTACAGATGACATATCTGTGGAATCATGGAGGTGTTAAGGAGAGATGGCAATGGAGTTTTTAACCAGATTGTTTAATGCAATCTTGGACTGTGCGAGAGGATGTCTGAGTAGTGGAGAAGAAGGGTACTGTAACCAATTTTTAAGAATAAAGGAGATATTCAATATATCAATATTATTATTATTATTATTATCAATATTATTGGCCGTAAGGTAGTCGGTGCCTGTCGTGGCGGCAATCCCCAAACCCGTTGGTGGACACCAGCGGTGAAGGATGCCGTCAAGCTGAAGAAGGAGTCCTACCGGTCCCTTTTGTCCTGTGGGACTCTGGAGGCAGCTGATAGGTACCGGCAGGCCAAGCGGAATGCGGCTTCGGTTGTTGCTGAGGCAAAAACTCGGGCATGGGAGGAGTTTGGGGAGGCCATGGAGAACGACTTTCGGACGGCTTCGACGAGATTCTGGTCCACCGTCCGGCGTCTCAGGAGGGGGAAGCAGTGCAGTGTCAACACTGTGTATGGTGGGGATGGTGCGCTGCTGACCTCAACTCGGGACGTTGTGGGTCAGTGGGGGGAGTACTTCGAAGACCTCCTCAATCCCACTAACATGCCTTCCAATGAGGAAGCAGAGCCTGGGGACTCGGAGGTGGGCTCCCCCATCTCTGGGACTGAGGTCACCGAGGTGGTCAAAAAACTCCTTGGTGGCAGGGCCCCGGGGGTGGATGAGATACGCCCGGAGTTCCTCAAGGCTCTGGATGTTGTAGGGCTGTCTTGGTTGACACGTCTCTGCAACAACGCATGGACATCAGGGACAGTGCCTCTGGATTGGCAGACCGGGGTGGTGGTCCCCCTCTTTAAGAAGGGGGACTGGAGGGTGTGTTCCAACTACATAGGGATCACACTCCTCAGCCTCCCTGGAAAAGTCTATTCGGGGGTTCTGGAGAGGAGGGTCCGTTGGATAGTCGAACCTCGGATTCAGGAGGAACAGTGTGGTTTTCGTCCTGGTCGCGGAACAGTGGACCAGCTCTACACCCTTAGCAGGGTCCTGGAGGGTGCATGGGAGTTCGCCCAACCAGTCTACATGTGTTTTGTGGACTTGGAAAAGGCATTCGACCGTGTCCCTCGGGGAATCCTGTGGGGAGTGCTCCGAGAGTATGGGGTACCGGACCCCCTGATAAGAGCTGTTCGGTCCCTGTACGATCGGTGTCAGAGCTTGGTCCGCATTGCCGGCAGTAAGTCGAACCCATTTCCAGTGATGCGGGCTCTGCATCGGTCTGTCGTGGTGAAAAAGGAGCTGAGCCATAAGGCAAAGCTCTCAATTTACCAGTCGATCTATGTTCCTACCCTCACCTATGGTCATGAGCTATGGATAGTGACCGAAAGAACAAGATTGCGAATACAAGCGGCTGAAATGAGTTTTCTCCGCAGGGTGTCTGGGCTCTCCCTTAAAGATAGGGTGAGAAGCTCAGTCATCCAGGAGGGGCTCAGAGTAGAGCCGCTGCTCCTCCGCATCGAGAGGAGTCAGATGAGGTGGCTCGGGCATCTGATCAGGATGCCTCCTGGACGCCTCCCTG
The DNA here is from genome assembly GCF_900747795.2 of Erpetoichthys calabaricus. Lineage (NCBI taxonomy): Eukaryota > Metazoa > Chordata > Cladistia > Polypteriformes > Polypteridae > Erpetoichthys > Erpetoichthys calabaricus. The sequence goes on along the minus strand of NC_041410.2, from coordinate 28,380,328 downwards.
GTGAGGTGTTCCGGGCACTTCCAACCGGGAGGAGGCCCCGGGGAAGACCCAGGACACGCTGGAGGGACTGTGTCTCCGGCTGGCCTGAGAACGCCTTGGGATTCCCCCAGAAGAGTTAGAAGAAGTGGCTGGGGAGAGGGAAGTCTGGGCATCTCTGCTCAAGCTGCTGCCCCCGCGACCCGACCTCGGATAAGCGGAAGAGGATGGATGGATGGATGGATGGATGGAGATGTGCAGAGCTGTACTAACCACAGAGCGATAATACTGATGAGCCACAGAATTAAGTTATGGGAAAGAGTAGTGGAAGCTAGTTTAAGAAAGGAGGTGATGCTTAGCAAGCAGCAGTACGGTTTCATGCCAGGAAAGAGCAACTCAGATGGAATGTCTGGTATCAGGATTTTGATGGAGAAATATAGAGAAGGCCAGAAGGAGTTACATTGCATCTTTGTGGACCTGGAGAAAGCATATGACGGGTGTGCCTAGAGAGGTATTATGGTATTGTATGAGTAAGACAGAGTGGCAGAGAAGTATGTAAGAGTTGTACAGGATATGTACGATCAATGCATGACAGTGGTGAGGTCTTCTGTAGAAGTGATGGATAAATTCAAGGTGGAGGTGGGATTATATCAGGGATTGGCTCTGAGCCCTTTCTTATTTGCAATGGTGATGGGCAGCTTGACAGATGAGATTAGACAGGAGTCCCTGTAGTCCATGATATTTGCTGATGACATTGTGATCTGTGGTGAGAGTAGAGAGCAGGTTGGAGAGATGGAGATATGCTCTAGAGAGGAATTATGATCAGTTGAAACAAGACAGAATACATGTGTGTAAATGAGAGGGAGGTCAGAGGAGTGATGAGGTTTCAGGGAGTATAGTTGGTGAAGGTGGATGAGTTTAACAGTACAGAAAATCGGGGAGTGTGGAAGAATGGTGAGGAAGAGAGAGCAGCCATGGTGGAGTGGGTGGAGAAGATTGTCAGGAGTGATTTGTGACAGCAAAAGTGAAAGGAAGGTCTACAGGACGGTAGTGAGACCAGCAATGTTATATGAGTTGGAGATGGTGGCAGTGACCAAAATACAGGAGACAGAGCTGCAGGTGACATAGTTAAAAATGTTAAGATTTGCATTGTGTGTGACAAGGATGGAAAGGATTAGAAATGAGTACATTTGAGTGTCAACTCAGGTTGGATGGTTTGGAGAAAAGGTCAGAGAGGTGAGATTGTGTTGGTTTGGACATGTGCAGAGGAGAGATGATTGATATACTTGGAAAAGGATGCTAAGGATGGAGCTGCCAGGTAAGAGGAAGGCATAAGAGGTACTTTATGGATGTGGTGAAAGAAAACATGCAGGTGGTTGATGTAACAGAGCAAGATGCAGAGGACAGGAAGATATGGAAAAAGATGATCTGCTGTGGTGACCCCTAATGGGAGCAGCTGAAAGAAGAAGAAGACTCAATTAAAAAAAACAATGTTTTTCCTAGAAAATGCACTATAGAATTATGAATTATGCAAATGAAATCAAGCCTTTTATCTGTACATACAGTAACTGCAGTCAGTGTCTCAGTGATGACCTGAAATGTGGTACTAGTAAGTGTGGATATGAAGTGCCTCCTCTACTAAGATACACGGGAGCAGTAGATGAGGCACCGCTACTCAAGAGAGAAGAGTAACTAAATACAATACAAAAATTAGAACAAAGAACTAAGTCAGCAGCTAAAAATGTATCATTTGAATAGATACACTATATAAAAATAAATAAAAATCAACACAGATTGAGTTTATTATACTTCACTGAAGTGAAGATGGATTTCAGGAGGGAAGTATTATACTAAGAAGTAATTTCAGAATTATCTTTAACAAGAATTCTTTTAAGAAAGACATGGTTTCATTTGCTCTGTTTAGTGTTCAATTGTACAGTATCTTTAACCTCCTTAGCATTAGTTCCGAGCGTCACTTAGGCTGTAAAAGCAGTAGTAAAAGCACTAGTCTCGAGTGTCACTCAGGCAAAATGTATAGATACATCTTGTGTAAGACCTGAGATTTACTTGGTCGGTAAAAGTGCCAACAGTGTTAGTGCCATGTGTTATTCGGACAATGGTATAGACGTGTCTTACGTAAGCATGAGGCGTGTGTATTTCCTGGGCAACATTGTAGATATGTCTTCTCTTAGCCTCATAATGCCATCTCGTAAGAAATGCCTCTCATAAGCAGTGATAACAAGCTGAATCTGTCTTCAGGCAGTGAAATTGAAACGGTCAGTCAGTGAAACCAAAAATAGTTCTGGAAATCCGAAAGTGACACTCATGTCACTCACACATGTTCATATTATTATTATTATTATTCAACGTCATTATTATTATTTGTATCATCATTATACTTTCTACACTTCTGATTTTGTACTTTTAGTGTTTTGCACATTTTACAGTAGAAAGATGAGATTTAATAAAAATGTAAGGAGTTTAAATTACCTGCTTGAGCACTCATGTAAACTGCAGAATTAACCACAATTAAGCTGAAACCATTAACTCTCAAGCATGTATATGTATACCAGTTGGTTGTCACATAAAATATATTTATATTTTTAATGTGCCCCTATAGACAATTTAAATTCTATAGAATAACATTTTCTCACACATATAAGTATTAAACCAACTTGCATTAAATATTGCACTAAAAAATATCAGGTTGACTACAAAATAATAAAAAGGTAATTACAAATCTGAATGTCAGTCTTCCACTGAGGATTGCTCTGGACATGATTCAATTCTGTTAAACTTAAATGCTTTCTCGTGAATTGTGTACAGGACTAATATAAAGGAGAGCTCAGAGAAAATAAAAGTCACACATTTTGCAATTCAAAGGAAGAAAGAATAAGTGATGTTGACTAATTATTCAGTAATCTACCAAGACAAAATATATTATTACTCAAAGTTCACCCTTGAGCATAAAATTAGAATGTTCACTTAATAAGTCACCTACATTTTCCTTAGTCATTGTGCCTCTGGTTAATCCTGCTCGGCAGGGGAGCGTTCTGTTAGCTTTCACTGAGCTCAAATTTATTTCATGAAGTAGCAACAAAAATACTTATCTGTGATGGAAGGAAAGCGGGTACCCCTTTTATTAGCTCTCAAAAAACAAGGGTCAGCAAGACCTTGATGTCACTCACTTCACCCCTTCAGACCTGAGTCTGTCTCCTCCAGTTAACCAGCAACTTTTAAACCCATCCCACTTTAGCATTTCAGTAATTGAGCTCATAAGAATCCATCTCAATATCTTGTGTGTACAACACGGATATTTTTCAGAAAATATATTACTTGTGGTCTCGTATTACTTGTGCCCATTGTTTGTGCAAGATTATAAAGACACTGCTTTTCGTGACTTTACAAGCTCCTAATAAGAAGAGATGAAGAAATGCTTACTTCAAAATTCTTCTTTAAATTTGAAGGCAAATTCTTGCAATGAGAAGTCAAGCAAAATGACACCTTTTATTGGCAAACTGAACAGATTACAATATGCAAGCTTTTGAGACAGCTCAGGCCCCTTCTTCAGGCAAGTTATAATCACAACTGTAAACTGATTACAAAAGTGTGAACTATAAAGTGCACATTCAGTTTCCATGTCTCAACAGTAAGTGGGAGGCATGGGAATGACCTTCCAGATGATCAGTGGAAGACACTAATGCACTTTTACTTTTGAATGATATACAGCATTCTATTGGCTCGGTCAAAGCAATGCTAAAGTATAACCTAAGCTGACAATGCACCTGATAGGTCTCTTTTATGAACTCAAAATGCTCCAACCTTCAAATCAATCATGAATATTACTATACAGGTACATGCACATTTTCTAACTTGTTCATTAATTGATTTGACCATTCTTTGTCAGCAATATGTGTTGCAGTTCTTAACTTCAATTATTATAATTTCTTTATGTTCATAGTTGTGAGAAAAAAATAAAGCACTTTAACATTGTTTGTTCATTACAAATATTGCAATTTTCTTTTTCACTTTAGTTATCTGTGAATAGATGTGACACTTAAGGGTAGATTTTTTCTTTCATATTCCTTCAAGGATTTGTCAAATGAAAAAAGGAGCCGCTAATCTTAAAACTGCAAGGTTCATGACTGGCACTCAGCATACCATCAGGTGTTAGAAAGTAGAGGGATGAAATGAAAAATGAGGGAATGATTAAAATGTTGGTAGTTGTAGAACAGTGTTCCTGACCATTTGTGTCCACAAACACTGAAAATCATTTTTTTATTGCACTTTGTTTTCCTGCGTCATGTAAGTGTGTGCTGAATACCTGTACTGTTCCTGAATTGTTGACCTGGATGCCTGAAGTAAAATCTTTGACATCCAAGATGGATTGACAGATCATGATTCTAGTTGAACAGAATTTGTTTGGATAGGCAGGGAGGAGGTTTTTCTTAAGGAAGAAAACAAACAAGTAGTCAAGGGGCAAAGCCAAGGTCTTTTACACAAGTTTATTTTGTAATCATTACCAAAAGTGTAATCCTAACTTAAACTAAAATTAAAGAACTGTAAACCAAAAATATCTTCATTAAAAGTTTTCTTTTTAATTATTTACTTGGCTACTAATTTCTAATGAATATTCCCCTAAGATTTTTCTCAATTCTCAATGTTTAATCAATCTTTTATAGTGTGACTGCCATGATATCACAGGTTACATATATGTGTACTGGGTACCTAGAAACCAAGTGCATCATAGAAAGCAGTCACACAGAAAACTGAAGCTTCTTAGAAATCTGAGAGTATAAAATGGTCGCCCCCCATAAAAACAAACATACAAAATGGTGATTAAATGATGTTGATTAAAAGAATAAAGAAATACCAATTAATAACTATAAAAAAGTTAAAGATAACAAAATGTTGTCCTAGTGACTTCTTTATAAATATAGCAGAGCCTGAGGTGGACTCAGGAAAAAAAACAATGACCTTAACAAACCAAACAAGTCTAATTTTTACTATTTTTCTAAATCTTGCAGGATCCAAATATAGTCCCCCACACAAGTCTTTGTAAAAAGTGATCCTATGTTACATTTTAATTTGTGATTTGTGCCACACAACATAATAGAAACATTAAAACTGTAAGTTTTTGCAAAAGCTGGGCTAGAAGCAATAGCTATTGTGAACCGAAGTGTCATGTAGAAACTCTCTCGAGTTGTTAAGAGAGAGGAGTACTGCTGAGGTCTCTGGCTTTGAAGTGCTGTTCATACAACACTGTAAACATTATGTAGTTAGTCTGATTCTGAATACATTGAGTCCAGTTTCATATTTTCTAGTGCTAAAGTCAGTCTTATTACACTGACTCATAATGGTTGAATACACTGAACATAATCCTTGACCAGTCTCAAAATAAACCACTCTTGGACACTGAATAAGTACTGCTCAGTTATAAACAAAAACAGTCTTTGATATTCTTAATTTAATCATCACGCAAGAAAGATATGATAATCATTCTGTCAAAAAGCTAATGTTTGAAATAATATTTAGAACATTTTTAAAAATAATTATTTTTAATAACAATTCAATAGCTCTGATTAAAAGCAACTGTTCACTATGAGATCATCACACCACATTTCAATATAAGGTATGATGAAGATGCCAACATTTTTTTAAATTAGTGGGTTTCTTAATTAGAGTTACATATTCTGCTGAAGAGGGCAACTGCAGCCTGACTGTCATTGTCATCTGTTGCTTACTGAGATAAATGAAGGTTTCTGGCTGGTATACGTTTTTCACAAGTCATCATATGTATAACTTCTCGGTTAGTCTTCCTATTTGTAGCAGAGGTTTTTTTTTTCATTTGAGCTTCATTAATGATTAATTTATTTTTTATTTTAAAATTACTTTTTTCAAGGACTTTAACATTTATTATACACTGCAGAGATAGAAATGCAGTATTTTCTATAGACTTGCACATACACAGCTTTATTTCATTAGCAAGATTTAGCTGCACCACATTTGCTTAATTTAAGGTTAGTTTCAAGCACTTAAAAAGGAAAATGTAGTATTTATACAGTCTATTTACAATTTGTGGAAATGGCTGCTACTGTATAGAAATTAATGTCTCCTCAGGGTATGTGACAAAAAAAGAAAGCCTAACTAAAAACAAAGTAAATTATATGTGGAAATACAAAAGGCTATATTCATATGTAGTACTATTTTATGCATTGTTTCATGGCACACAGATCCAGAAAATTCTGGGGTTATCTAAGCACGAACACAGTTATTTTCTTGATGTTAGCTTCAGTCAATCTTACTGATCCTAATCACAAATGCTGTTCATTAAATAAACTATCAGCACCTTACAATAAATGTGATTTCAGTTTAAAAAGATTATATTGTGGTGAATGACAATGCTTTGAAACATTCTTCACTTAATTTTTTCCAGCACAACTGGTGGTGCTCAAGGCTACTAGTATGCCACAATTAGTTCATGATATATGTTCTGGTAACAGGATTTTGTCTCAGAGGCCACTTGGCCAAAACGTCAAGTTAAATCTGTGAGGAGAAACATGCAATACACCTCCACTCTCCAGTGCCATGAGTCATTGTGTTGGCCATAGGAACTCATGGAGTTTCCAGATTACAGTAACTTTTTTCATAAGAGATATGTGGCCCAATGTTTTGTCCTTATGTTATAGTATACCAGCCTTTCATTGTGACATTTTATAGCAGTTCTTGCTTACCTGAATTGAAGACTTGCATATTGTCATGGATTTCTTTTAAAAAATGTTCTGAAGTCACTTTGCAAAGGGTTTGGTGTATATATACCACATTTATACTGTATGTATTAATTTTAATTCAAAAATCTATTCGAGAGCTGCAAATGAACTCTACATTCTACTTTAGCCACTCTGACTAGACAAAGAGATTCCAAAGGTTTTATAGACTTAGATATGAAGACAGCTAATGAGTAGTAAATCTTCTATAGACTGTGGAAAGATACTAGAAAAGTTATAAACTTAAAGAACACAGCTTATCACATGATCTGAACGATGCCATGTTTTAGGTGAAATTAAAGGAAATTCTTTCTTCTATAATATTAATTTCTGAATTTCTTTTAACCTCATAATACATTTTAAGTTGTATGAAGGCTGGCACTTCTGTATTTCTGTAGAAATATTAATGTGCATAAGACTCTGTGTGTTCCCAAAAGATTACGTGCAACATACATTCAGTGAGACAGGGAGAAGGTTAGTAATGGTGAAACTGATCTTACTTTTCCTTAAAAAGGTTTATCTTTACTCCTCCAGTATATACTCTCACCCATAGACAATATATCCATATGATTGGATTTTATAAATAATGCAAGATTTGGATTAGATTATTTATTTATAAAAGCCATTTAAAACAACAGAGGTTGCACCAAAGTGCTATACAAACAAGCATTAAAATAAACACAATACAAACAGTCATGCAAAAGCTGATTAATAAAACAACCAATCATAACATCCACCACAATTCCATCATACACAATGAAAGACAGAAGAAAACAAGTAGGTCTTAAGCTGACTTTTAAAAACCTCGATCGAGGATGAAGACCTGATGTGCAGAGGCAAGTCGTTCCAAAGCCTAGGAGCAACAACTGAGGAAGCTCTGTCTCCCCTAGACTTCAGCCGAGATCTTGGCACTACAAGGAGCAGTTGTCCAGATGACCTCAGTGCTCTTAGTGGCACATAGGGGTGAAGGAGGTCACAGATATATTTTGGAGCGAGACCATACGAGGCTTTAAAAACAAACAACAAGATTTTAAAATCAATGTGAAACCTCACCAGTAGCCAGTGGAGAGAGGCTAAAATGGGGGAGATGTGATCCCGTTTTCTCGACCCAATCAAAAATCTAGCTGCCGCATTCTGAACCAGCTGAAGGCGCGACAGAGCAGATTTTGGCAGACCCACATATGAGGAATTACAATAATCTAGTTGAGATGTAATCAAGGCATGAATGACTACTTCCAAGTCCTTCTGTGATAGAAATGATTTTAGTTTAGAAATTTGCCTCAGTTGGTAAAAACTAGACTTTACTACCATGGAGATTTGTTTTTCAAAACTTAGTGATGACTCAAAGATGATACCTAGGTGTCTGACATCATTATGAATTATTGCCGCCAAAGGTCCTAAGTGCATGCCGATTTCAACTGCAGATGTGGTAGGACCAAAAATAATGACTTCTGTTTTATTTTCGTTTAATTGCAAGAAATTTTGTGCCATCCAATATTTAATATCCTCAAAGCATTTCAACAGATGAAGTGATGTCAGAACTAACTTTGAGGTACAGCTGCGTATCACCAGCATAACAATGATACGCAACATCATGTTTGTAAAAAATGGCTCTCAAGGGGAGCAGATAAAGGGAAAATAGAAGGGGAGCCAGGATAGAACCTTGAGGGACGCCTTGTGTGAGCGGAGCTGGCTGAGAGAAATTCCCATCTATGTTAACAGACATAGATCTGCCTTTCAGGTAGGGCACAAACCAATTCAGTGCACAGCCTTGAATGCCTGCTTTATCCTCAAACCGTTTTAACAGAACTTCATGGTCCACTGTGTCAAATGCTGCACTGAGATCCAGCAAGATCAAGATTGCAAAAGAGCCAGAGTCCACAGTTAATAGAATATCATTTGTTACCTTTAGCAGAGCTGATTCAGTACTATGAAGTTTTTTAAACCAGACTGAAACACATGACATACATTGTTATCCTCCAGATATGAAATTAACTGCAAAGAAACAACTTTCTCCATAATTTTGGACAGAAATGGGAGCTTAGAAATAGGCCTATAGTTTGAAAGAGCTGTAGGATCAAGTGTGGGCCTCTTCAGCAAAGGCTGAACAATTGCTTGTTTAAAATGGTCTGGAATTATACTGGATTTTAGACAGTTGTTAATAATAGCCAACACAATTGGACTAAACTCTCTAAAAGTATCTATAAATAGACCTGCAGGTAAGATATCTAGTGGATAATTGGATGGGTTTCATATGCAGGATTATATCAGCTAACTGAGAAGAAGAAATAGGTTGAAAGGAAGTAAACTGGCTGTGCGCTGGCCTTAGAGTGACTCTTTGTCTTCCTATAGTAATCAACACTTGGAAGAGTAATTCTGGAACGAATGGCTTGAATTTTATTTATAAAATAATTATGAAAAAGCTCACAGGTCTCAGGCGTACTCTCAGGGAAGCTTCTGACAGGTGGGTTTAAGAGAGTGTTTGTGGTGCTAAACAGCCTCTTGATAGGACTTTCGATGAGTTCTAAGAATTTCATAAGAGACCTGCAGTTTGTCCTTTTTCTACCTCCGTTCAGCCTGCCTGCATTCCTGTCTGAGCACACGAGTGGCCTCATTTAGCCATGGTTGAACATTGGCTTTTTCCATGGCTCTCCTTAACTTTAAGGGTGCAACCAGATCCAGAGTATCCGTACAAGTGAGACAGAGAAGCTTAACTATATCAGTAATATTCTGACACACAGAGAGGGCTTCTAACACCAAGGGTAAATGACTGTCAGAGAAAATATCACAGAATTTCCACGCTGTGTCAGCATTTATACAGCGCGAAAAGTGCTGTGGTTTAGTGAGATTGATGGGCGGACACAAAAGCTTAATTTCAAAAACAACTGCAAAATGATCAGAAATGCTGACGTCAGAGATCTCCAGGTTATTTGCAGAAAGTCCAAGTGTTAGAACTAAGTCCACTGTTTGTGGGGTGTATTATTCTTTTATTTGTGTTTATCTACAGTATGTGGCTGCCACTAGCACTGAAACATTCATTAGGAAAAGCCCACTTTTGTTCCCATATGAGAAATGACATTTTTTTTTGCTTTGGTGCTTCTTTGTAGAAAATGATACAATGCTACTCCAGGAGCCTAATTGGAATGGGAGCTGCCAATAATACTGCAAGTGCTTACTGCTGATTTTGGATCAATACAGACATCTAAAGGTAGGAAACATCAGCTGCATTTTGTAATACTAAATGTTGGCAATATCGCTATGTGTTAAATCTTATGGTTGTTAATATTTCTCATTCTTGGATGAACTGGCATTGTTTTGATCCATCCTTAACTTGACGAATTTTCAGTATCTTTTTCTAATGCTTTTTTCATGTTTCCCCATTTTCTACCATGTTGATTTTTTGTTCTCTCAGAACTAATTTCTATTCATGTTCTCCCCATCTTTTACTTAATGCTGTAAAGATTTCATTCTGTGTTGCTTTTTTCAACATTTTCTATATTCTTATTTTGCTCCATATTCTTACAATTTTCACTGTAATCCTATCATTTCTTTCTCATTGAATAACAAATGTGATAAAGAAACTGGAATCCATGTATGACAGTTTCAGAGATAAACATGCTTGAATTATGTATTGTTCTGCTGATGTGTAATGCAGCTTACCCCAGCTATCTATATATATATAAAATTCTTTTCGCGTTTGAAACGGAAATTACGTATGAGCGTTTGAAACGGAAATTACGTATGACCACAGAGGAACAGGAAAAACATTCGTAATAAACCTGATTCTTGCCGAGAGAGCGAATGGTGACATAGCTCTGGCTGTAGCGTCATGGGGAATCACTTCTACATTATTAGATGGAGGCTATACAGCACATTCAGCATTGTAAGTACCATTAAACCTTGCTCACGACGAAAATCCAATTTGTAACATACGCAAGGGCTCCTGAAAGGCAAAAGTCTTGCAACATTCAAAGGTAATAGTTTGGGATGAGTGCACCATGGCACATAAAAGAGCTTATGAAGCCTTGAACCGAACAATGCAAGATTTTAGAAATCCTACCAAAATAATGGGAGGTACTGTCGTTTTACTCGCAGGAGATTTTCGTCAAACATTACCAGTTATTCCATGAGGGACACGAGCAGATGAACTCAGCGTGTGTTTAAAATCCATGCTTCTCCCACGGTCAGTTATATGTCGCGTGTTCTCTGGTAGGTACACCAAAAAATTTATACATTTATGCACATAATGGGCAAACAAAAAATGTAGTATACCCAATAGCACTGCAGTAGTACTCAATGTATCCTTACTTCTTAAATGTTAATGTTTTACTGTTTAATAATTTATACACTTCTTATATGTTGTTCAAATTCTTTTATCAAAATACCAGTAATGGCGCACTGCACGATAACGTGCAGTGAATACACTTGACTTGAGCATTCATAGTTTTCATCCTCTTTCTTTGTACGTTTAGTATTAGTTTGCTCAGAGGTTGATGCGCTTGCTGCTTCCTGAGCAGCTGTTCTTTACTCCACCCTAGCGGCCCGCTGCTTCTCTTTCGTCGGCATCTTTTCGCATTAAAACTGATTAAGTTAGTTTTTGTGTTGCAATTACTTAGTACGTTTTCTTTAACCTTTCACTTAATCTGGCACTTAAGTCTTCAATCTGCCTCAAGAATGATTAGCGAAGGTGGTAGGGAATGAGAACGGCGCCCGTATGCATCCGCGCATGGCCGCCCTGCTGCGCACTGCCGAGAGTTGATTCTACAATAAAATAAAATAAAGATAAAAAGAGTAATAAAATCATCACCCCGAAAGCGGATAGTAGACGCCACATAGTATATGTGTACCAAATTTCAAGTCAATAGGTGAAACGATTTGCGAGCTACAGGTGATTTAAAATCCTGGACAGACAAACGAACAGCCACGGTAGCGTATTATAGAAGATTTTACTGTTTAATAATTTATATTTATATGCAATATGCTTCTTATATATTCATATTCTCATATGATAATGATGTTAATAATGTTGTTTATATTGATTTCTATGTTATTGTAGGTGCTCTTTATTTGTTGAAAAATAAAATTGGCAATTAACAAACTTATTTTATAAATACTACATTTTATTTTTTTCCCTTTCACTCAGTGATCGAAGCCACTGGGTAATCAGCTAGTTTAAAAATAATTTTCTGGCAGCTGTTTTATTATTTTTCTCTTTTGTTTTTACATATGAAGCATGTGTGGAAACTTAAGAAAAAATAGATTTTTATCTACAGAAATTATCAAGTTCACTGATTTTACCTGTGTGTCACCAGTTGCCATACTTTGTGTATTATGGAAGTGGTATTTTATCTTTTGGATTGTACATTTCTCTAGTGGGGAACACAATGATAGTCACTGTGTGACTTGTTAATGAAAAGTGATATACAGTATGAAGTATTCAGCTGAATACAATCAGCCATTATTGAAAGTGTGAAATTTACAAAATGTTAATTTTAGTACTTGCAACAGATCCAGTATACAGTAATAGCAGAGCTAAAATTTTCTGCACTAATTGCAGTCACAGTATATTTAGTTTGTGATTGTAATATGAAAAATAGTCACATATCTATAGAACACTGAGAATCTGTATTTAGAATATAAACTTTAATTTCAACATTGCACTTTTATATCTTCGCCCTGGTCTTACTAGCAGACTTAGCCAAGTCGCTTCTTCAGGTAGTTTATGTATAGGGAAATGCAGTCCTGTTATTATTATTATTATTATTATTATTATGAATCCATACTTTCTTCCAGAAGGAAGCCTGCTTAATACAATCCCATGATGGTAATTAGCAAAATCCATCAATACATCACAGGGTACAACCACACTCAGTCTTACTGGGCAAGTTTAGAGCCACTAAGTACTATGAAACCAATCTCACTCCATAAATGACCTTATCTTTTTATTTCAGAAAACACATTTAATAACTACACAAACATGGCAGGTGGTAGAGATAGGTTTGATAATTGATATATAGCATCTTCATGAAATTATACAGTAAATGCAAAATAAGAAAAACATACCTGCATGCCTTACGTTTTTTATAAATATGTGTTGTTGTAGTTACCTACAATCAGTTAAGCAGCTTTTCTACTACCACCAGCTCCTTAAGGCCCCTGTTTTAGTTCCACTACTTTTTACTAATTTTTGCAAAGCCATTTGCTAAATATTGGAGTAGTTTTGATTTCTTTTCTATTATTAGAACCAGTCTTGACTTAAACTTATATGTCATTTTGATTATGGTCACTAAGCGATTTCAGTCTGTGTTATGTAGGTCAGGTCTGCCCTTGTAAATTTTATACTCTGTGTGTCCTTTTTAAACACCTACTTTCATTTATATTTGTTTTGTTTTGTGTAATGATTTTTGTATGGAAAATTGTGCATCAGCTGTACTGGAACAAAGATGAAGGTGTACACTATAAGACAATGTTCAGTGGAATTTGAAAGCTTAAATCCGTAATGAACGTCACAATATAGCTGATGATCAAAGAGATTGTTAAAAACATTTGCAGCATAAAAGCTTCCAACTAAAATAATAAGTCAGATAAGAGTATAAAAAAATAACAAGAAGGATAGTTAGCACCACTGTTATTTCTCACCATCTGCAGAGCATGTGCATATGCAAATATGAGCCATTTACATTTGACACGCTTAGTGTACAAGTAAAATATATATATATATATATTGTGATATAGGCGATTTATTGGCGCCGACCCGACACAGACTGACACCAGAGGCATGGGTAAAATAAACAAAGATTTATTTTTTTCTTCCCTAACACAGTCCCAAAAATAACCCATAGTAAATCACACCCCAAGTCACACTCTTCTCTTCTCTTCCTCCTGACTCTGGCGCCCTGAGTAGTGGCTGCAGTCTCCCTTTATAGCCCACCTGGAAGTGCTTCAGGTGGTAATTAACCTAAATTAGACTGCACTTCCGTGTGTGGCTGCGTTTCCGCCCACATGGGCTCAGGAAGCCTTGCAGCTCCCCCTGGAAGTAGCCACGAAGCCCAACCAGGATGATTTGTGTTGCATGGTACTAGCCCAGATGCCACCAAGTGTTCCGGGGGACGTAGTGTGCATCCCATAGCTGCTCCCCCGGATCCAGTGTAGAAGGGGCGTCCTGTGAATGGGTCCTGGCCGTGTGCCATTATATATATATATATATATATATATATATATATATATGAATGGAAGAGAAGGTCTGTGATACGGTTTGCATATTTGCAGCTGGAGATCCACGAAGAGAGAAAAAAGAATCACGTATCATAAAATAGTTTTTATTCCTGAGCTTTCAACCCCTATCAGGGGTCTTCATCAGAGGATAATGCTTAGACTTACAAGAATCAAAGGCAATATATAGTAACACATTAAGGGGGGGGGGGTGACTAAGTCCGTATGATCGGGGGGGGGGGGTTTGTATAGTTTATTTATTATGTACATGTTCTTCTTAAGTTGGCATATGCTGGATTTATGCCCAAGTGTCTGTTGATGGCGTTTTCATCTGATAGCCAAGACTCGGCCAACTCTCTGGCACTTTTAGTACTGGCCTTAAATTTTACTTTTACATTGTCCCAGTTGAATGTGTGTCCTGTCGATTTAGTATGTGCATAGATCAAAGATAGTGCGTCCTTTCTTCTGACGGCGTTGCGATGTTCCTGTACACGTGTTGAGATTCTTTTTGACATTTGTCCTATGTATACCGCTGAGCAAGAATTGCATGGAATACTATAAACTGCGTTTCGTGTTTCTGCAGTCGATTTCTTGTTTTTAGCATTAAACAGGACCGTGTGCAGATTGTTCGTGGGTTTGTGTGCTATTCTGATGCCCCATTTGGTCAGGATGCGCGCTGTGCCTTCTGACACATTGTGGTGATAAGGGAGTGAGTGCCAGGTGGGGTGGGGGTTCTGATTTAAGTCGATTGTTTGCTGATTCATCTGGCGTCTGCTGTGTAGGCTCCGATTAATGAATGTTTTTGAGTATCCGTTCGAGGTGAAAAGGTGGAAGAGATAGCGTGTCTCATTAATTTTTGTTGCCTTAGTATTACAATGAGTGTGGACTCGTTTGAATAGGGTTTTCACGCAGCTCCGTTTATGAGATACCTGATGGAGCTTGAGAGGTGCTGCAAAGAGGCGAAACTGGCCAAGGATAGGTGTGCCAAGCTTGTGGCATCATATTCAAAAAGACTTGAGGCTATAATTGCTGCCAAAGGTGCATCGACAAAGTATTGAGCAAAGGCTGTGAGTACTTATGTACATGGGATTTCTCAGTTTTTTTATTTTTAATAAATTTGCAAAAACCTCAAGTGAACTTCTTTCATATTGTCATTATGGGGTGTTGTGTGCAGAATTCTGAGGAAAAAAATGAATTTAAGCCATTTTGGAATAAGGCTGTAACATAACAAAATGTGGAAAAAGTGATGCGCTGTGAATACTTTCCGGATGCACTATATATATATATATATATATATATATATATATATATATATATATATATCATGGGTGGTAAAAAATAAGGCAGCAGACAAGAAAAAGGTATGGGGATAGTCACCCCATATACTGAAAAATCAGCAAAATAAAAAAAGCACGTTTTACAGATCAGAGTTCACAACTGAACTGAACTAACAGGGTGAGTCTGTTCTATAAATATGTTGGCTAGGAGGAAGAGGTGGAGTTAGGGAGGCCGGAACAGGAGCTGATGTGACAGGAAGGTGTATTCTGGATACTGGGAGTGATGTCATCAGGGTTGGCCGAAAGTGATGTTAGTGGGTGGTTCGGTGGTCATATTACTGAGAGACAGGGCCTTTGGCTGAGCTGCAGGGAAACAAGACGAGAGAAGATCAGTTGTGAGTGCCAACCCCCGGTTTGGCTGATAAATAGAACTATTTAAGCCTGTAAGCTGTCCCCCATGCGCACCTGTATGACAATATATATATATATATATATATATATATATATATATATATATATATATATATATATATTTTTATGGTTGAAATAGTTTTACTGTCAAATAATGCAAAGAGTACGCGACACGTGTTTCGCCCTAATTCTGGGCTCATCAGGCGTACACACTCTACTGCACTCCCTCTCGGGAATCGAACCTCGGACGTCAGCACCAGAGGCAAAGCCCCTAACGTTGCGCCACGGCGTGTGGTTCATTTATTTGACAGCATGTAGATCGGGGTAATTACATTCACGGCATTCGTAGTCTGTGTCACAATCTGATTGTATGGGTGGTTACCTACCAGGTAACGCTTGTGGTTGGCCAGCAAGTCTGCTAACATCCGCCACGGTGCCCTCAGTTGTGAGAAGCAGATCATAGAATGGTTGAAATAGTTTTACTGTCAAATAATGCAAAGAGTACGCAACATGTGTTTCGCCCTAATTCTGGGCTCATCGGGCGTACACACTCTACTGCACTCCCTCTCGGGAATCGAACCTCAGACGTCAGCGGCAAAGCCCCTAACGTTGCGCCACGGCGTGTGGTTCGTTTATTTGACAGCATGTAGATCGGGGTAATTACATTCACGGCATTCGTAGTCTGTCACAATCTGATTGTATGGGTGGTTACCTACCAGGTAACGCTTGTGGTTGGCCAGCAAGTATATATAATTTTTGTTTGTAATGGAAAAATACCTCTCAGTCTTGCTCAGATTCCTGCTTCTGATTCCTAGTACCAGGGCTTAAGTGGTACTAGTGGCTTCTAAGTGACGCAGTCTTTGCCTTCACTGCTTACAGCAAAGTATTCAAAGGTAGATCACCCTGTCCTCCGTTGTTGATTTTTCCAATAATATACTGCCTGCATATTGCAATAATAATGTAGGTTTCACCACCAACCATCCATAATTTTGCCCAGCAACGCATACGTTTTATGGAAAGAGCTAATACTTAATTCTTTTAAGTATTATATCAGAATCAATAAACAGATTTCTAAAAACTCACATGGAACCCATCCCTAGTTGGTAGCTAATGCTAAGTTGAGAGTATCATTCACTCACTCACTTAGATACTCATGAAGAAAACATTATTTCCTGTTTAGTTAAAAAGCTGAAATCTGGCAGAATGATACATCTAGGTCAGTAGGTATCTGCTAAGAAAGGACATATATACACAATATTAATATATCAATATTTAGGGTTTCCCCCACAATAGAAAAACTAAATACCCCAAAATTTCAAAAAGTCTTTGAAGGATTTGATTGAAATTTTGGTGACATTACAGTAAAAAGAAAATTAACCGATACGTGTTTTTTTTATTTGCTGACAATTTTTTTCTTTGTCGATAGTAATTAATATTTGATAACTTACATACATGGTCCTACAGTGAGTGCATACTTTATACAAATAAAGAATGCAGCAGAAGTGATTGACGGGCCACGCAAATAGCACCAGTAAGCAATAGGGTGGATGGGTGACTAAAGGCAAGGTGGTGTCCTGGACAGATTGCAATTTCAGTGAAGCTTAATGAAGAAGGAAACCTCCATGGCTAGCAAGAGCTGTTTTTTGATGTTGTCTGGCGGCATTCTTAGCTGTGTACTAGCCTTCGTCTTTGTTATCCGTTCTGCTCTGTCAACCCCATACCCTCCTCCCAAAACGCTGTGCTGCAAACTCAAAACGAGAGATGTCAGCCTTAGATATTGGTGCTTGAATTTTTAATAGAGAAGCCACAGAAATTGTGTCATAATGATTAAATCAGCTGCTCTGTGCTGCTCACCCTTAATGTTAATACATACTAGTGCAACATGTACGATTGTGGCACTTATGTATATCCACTTTAAGCACTGCTCTGCATATACAGAGGCACTCATATAATGGGGCTAACTATGTGTTAAATGATAAACACATTTTTAGGAGGTTGATCTCAGACAACATCTTTTAAAAAGTATGAATATGTTTCTTTTCTGTTTCCAGCAGCTTTCAGAATAATTGAGAAATACAAATAATGCTAAACCTTTATCATCTGACACATTTTAGATGTTTAACTACCAAAATCAAGAGAATTATCCATAATATGGAAATATTTTGTTTTGAAAAGTGTACTGTGCAAAATGTTAGAAATCAGCATTTTAATTAAAGAAAGTTGTCCTCTACTAGGACAAATTTGATAAAACAGAATCCAGGCAGGAGACAATTTGTCCATTGCGTCCTTTATTTACTCTTATAGCATATGCTGTAGAGCAGGCATGTCAAACACGCGGTCCGCAACAGAAATCTGTGCAGCCCACATGACAGATCCTAGTTAGCACTAAACTTGTACAAAATTATTACTATCGTTTGTGATTGAATCATTCTGCATCTTCGGTATTACTTATTGACTTTTGTTACTTCCGCCTTCTGACAAAAGCGCGTTTTCCCATGGCATTATGGTACCGGAAACGTCATCTGCTAGTATAGTTGCAGCTGCGGCATCAGATCCTTGATACCTGATGCATGACACTGGCCCCCCCCCCTTCACGAGCTTTGACCAAAGTTAATGAGCAGCGACGTCGCAACTAAAGTGCTAGGCGCAGCAGCCTAGCAGGCTATACTACTGGCTGGGCTGCTGAGACTGGCCATCACGAGTAGTAATAACTTGCATATTTTCACTTTTTTTGCTCTAGTTTCATGTAATTTTGTGCTAGTATTGTAACGAACAGTTAGTGCAGAGTACAGCTTAAGATCTGAAGTGGACGCGAGAAGTTGGTGAGTTGTTTATTAACAAATGTTTGTGATTTTGAGTTTGTAAAATTAGTGTAGGTCAGGGGGCTTTTTGCATATCGGCTTATTTTACAATATAAACTTTGAAGTAAACTTAGTAAAATAAAATTTGATTTTTGGAGGATTTGTTTTCAACTTGGATTACTGAGCAATGAATTCAGTGAGCGTTTTCGTGATTTCAGTTCACACGAACAGGACTTTGCGCTGTTTATGTCATCATACATTTACAACGTTGAGAATGCGCCTGAGAGTATCCAAATGGAATTGATTGAACTGCAGTCAGATTCTATTCTGAAGGCAAAATACAACAAAGTTGGTATGCCAGGCTTGTATGCTTACCTGACACCCTTGTTTGCGCAGATCCGTAAGTTGACATCGAGAGTACTGTCTATGTTCGGATTACTTACCTTTGTGAGCAATTGATTTTGTTAATGAAAGCTGCCAAAGCCCCACATCGCTCAAGACTTACTGTCGAACTCCTTTCATCCCTCATAAAAGTTGCAGCTGCACAAGATTTCAAGCCTGATATTGACGAACTGGTTACTAACAAGAGATGCCAAGTGTCGGGACAAAAGAAATAGATCTCAGACTGCAAGACTCCTATATAAGGACCAGGCTAAGAGGCTAAGACTCTAAGTGTACGCTGTTGTATGGAAATTGTATGGAAATAAATTGCTTTTCTTTAAACTTTAAGTGTTACATCTTTAAAGTTTTCAGTATTGGAAAGAAAGCTGCAGTAACTTTGTATAATAGTATAATAATATTTTTTACAGTGTGGCCCGCTCACTCACGTATGGCAGTCGAAGCGGCCCACCAATAGTAGTGAGTTTGACATGCCTGCTGTAGAAGGAGCATCCTTCATAGCAGTCTGTTACAGAACGATCAAAAAGTAAAGTCTGTTTTATTAATAATTGAATTTAAATAGCAGTTCCAATCAATGCATACATTTAGTTTGATTAGTTCATTGTCTAACACTCAAATGACTTATTGAAACAAAAGTAAAAAAAAAAAATCATACTCTTGTTCTTATATCTTTAGGGCTACCTATTATCCTTGAAATTTCTGTGTATGTGACAACTGTCCCATCTTGTTGTTTACAGGACATCTGCTGATTTCTTAGTCATCTCCTAGTATATTTTTTATATGACATTAACCTTCCTCTGGTACATCCTTATCTTTTGTTATTTACTTGACTATTATTTGGTTTCCCGATATGCTTGAAAAGGTTTCTGATATTTATTAACCCTTTATACTACTTCCTAAAATTATTCTCTCACAACAGCCATTTAAAATTCATTCACATAATAAGTCAAGGTGAACCCACAATTCAGTGTATATTGCTTTGGATCTAAACCCTCCAAAACTTTGTTAACAGTACAAGATACAGATTAATGCACTACATTCAAATGTGATTGAGGCTACCATTTATGCAGGGTGCACTAGAGGGTGAGCTGTATTTATAACATAAATACACATTATTCCTAACTAATTACCTATTTCAATTCAAAAGAATACAGTATCCTAGAAAATTTATACTTTGCGGTGACCATCAACAAAAGCCAGGATCAGTTACTAGGAAGAGCAGGAATTGATTTGCAGCAGGAATGCTTTACTCATGACCAATTGAGCCAATTGTATCTAGAATATTCCAGAGTAATGAGCTCCATTGAACTAATACTATTAGCCCCTGATTAAAAAAAAATAACAAATATATACAGAAAAGTACCCAATCACTTACCTTACACTTATGACACATCTGATTAACTATAACCAAAGCTCATCGTCTAAGGAAATTTCCCAGGCAAAGCCAGGTAGCCAAGCTAGTTCTATTTGAATGTCTAGTTGTATAAAAGCCATGCAAAATGATCTAAAATCATGATGATCCTATCTAAATTATAATCTTTTAACTTTTTAAACATCTAATTGTAAGAAGTAAAATGCATCCTGTTCTCACTGTTTTGCCAAAAGTAGGCTATTATTTTCCCAATTACAGGCTACTATAATAGCAAAAGTCGTCTTCCTGGACTGCTGATAATAGAGCAATAATGTTCCACTTTGTATTACTTTGAAAAGAACTATTAGATGGTGAAGATCTTTTGTGTTTCCAAAGGTGCTCAATAAATTTGCAAAGATGTAGCTGGAACAGGCAAAAGGGAACCAAGTAGTTAATGTCATCCCTAAATGTTTTGGGTCTAATCCTGGGCTTATTTCTGACTGTGTAAATTGATAAATATGTCACATATACTTTTTAATTGACTTATCCCATGCCAAGTAGAATTTAAGGAAGACAATATTTGAATCTACAACTTAATTTTATTAAGTTTATAAGAAGTTATGGGAAAGAGTGGTGGAAGCTAGTTTAAGAAGGGAGGTGATGATTAGTGAGCAGCAGTATAGTTTCATGCCAAGAAAGAGCACCGCAGATGTGATGTTTGCTCTGAGGGTGTTGATGGAGAAGTATAGAGAAAGCCAGAAGGAGTTGCATTGCATCATTGTGGACCTGGTGAAAGCATATGACAGGGTGCCTTGAGAGGAGTTGTGGTATTGTATGAGGAAGTTGGGAGTGGCAGAGAAGTATGTAAGAATTGTACAGGATTCATTCATCGTGGATGTGGAATTACATTAGGGATCATCTCTGAGCCCTTTCTTATTTGCAATGTTGATGGACAGGTTAACAGACAAGATTAGACAGGAGTCCCCATGGACTATGATTTTTGCTGATGACATTGTTATCTGTAGCGAGAGTAGGGAGCAGGTTGAGGAGACCCTGGAGAGGTGGAGATATGCCCTAGAGAGGAGAGGAATGAAGGTCAGTAGATAGAAGACAGAATACATGTGCATAAATGAGAGGGAGGTCAGTAGAATGGTGAGGATACAGGGAGTAGAGTTGGTGAAGGTGAATGAGTTTAACAGTACAGAAAATTTGGAAGAGTGTCAGGAGTAATTTGTGACAGATGCATATCAGCAAGAGTGAAAGGGAAGGTGTATAGGACGGTAATGACACCAGCTATGTTATATGAATTGGAGACAGTGGCACTGACCAGAAAGCAGGAGACAGAGCTGGAGGTGACAGAGTTAAAGATGCTAAGATTTGCATTGGGTGTGACAAGGAAATGAGTACATTTGAGTGTCAGCTCAGGTTGGAAGGTTGGAGACAAAGTCAGAGAGGCGAGATTGTGTTGGTTTGGACATGTACAGAGTAGAGATGCTGGGTATATTGGAAAAAGGATGTTAAAGATAGAGTTGACAGGCAAGAGGAAAAGAGGAAAGCCTTAGAGAACGTTTATGGATGTGGTAAGAGAGGACATGCAGGTGATGGGTATAACGGAGCAAGATGCAGAAGACAGGAAGATATGGAAAAAGATGATCCACTATGGCAACCCCTAACGGGAGCAGCCAGAAGAAGAAGAAAATGTTTACAAGAATCTTATTGTAATGTCATGTTCCCAGTTATTATACAGTTTTGATATAATTCCTTGATAGCTATTGTAACTTTGTTATAAATCAGATAAAAGACGAGGTAGGAAATTGAACTATGTTGCCTTCTAGTAAATTTTCTGACTCTCATGTTGTGAAAAAGTATCTTTATGAGCATATACAGCATATACCATTTATACTGTATGTTTGAGTAACTCTTTAACCCTTTCTCAGATAAATATCAGATATTGTATTTGTTAGTGTAAACCTTTAGTATTTCATAATGAATTGTTAACCTAACTCTTCTTTATTTACTGTCAGTCTGACAGCATTCTCTTAAGTTTCCAAAGTATCTTTCTTCCAGCGTATTACAGCTGTGGTCAGTTTTGTAACAGGCTTTTCAGGAGCTACAACGTCTTCCACTACCTTCAGTTTTGCATTAAAATTGTCAATTCTAGTATTTATGTTGTTGGTGGCATTAGAGTAGATACTAGAGTAGGACTGATTATTTATAATAATAGAAAAGGTAGAGGCAGCTGTGGCATCAAAAATATCTTTGTAAGTTGCATTGTTACATTACAGAAAACACAGTAATGATTGGATATGTTAACATCCACTAACTGTGTCACATCCATTCTATTACCCCGTGAGATGATCAAGTCTAATCTCTGGCCTCCTGTATGTGTAAACTGAGTGATACGTTGAGTATGGTCAAAAACTTTTAAAAGTTCAAAAAAGTCTGTAGCTATCAGATAACAGTGATTATCTAAATGAAACTTGAAGTCACTTGCTATTAGAAAATTATCACAACTAGTTATTACAATGGATATTCCATCCATCCATTTTCCAACCCGCTGAATCCGAACACAGGGTCACGGGGGTCTGCTGGAGCCAATCCCAGCCAACACAGGGCACAAGGCAGGGAACCAATCCTGGGCAGGGTGACAATGGATATTAAATCCAAAAATTAATTAAGAAATGAGGCATTATATTTTGGCATTTGATACATATTTAGAAAAAGAGAATGTGGTTCTCCTGTGATAGTGATGACAAAATACTCAAAAAATGCAAAATGTCTAAGACTTGCATTCTTACATTCTTTAGGAACAAGGCGGCTGCACAGAAACTGTCGTAGAACTAGTGATACTTATTAAGGTACTGATATTAACACTAAAATGCCTGTGCTCTGTAGTGAATCTGTAGTTCATAATTATAGACACTTATTGCATATTTACCCTATTTTTATTTGAGGTCATGACTGTTATTATGAATTATGGAAGGTAGTCAGGAATGTTGTATTATTTATCTACAAAGAGCAAGCATTGACTCAATTGCATTCAATTTTTAGGTTTTTTGTTTAGAAAAAGTCACTGGTGATTTTCTACCTTCATCTGCAGTAAGAACTGTGTAAGTCACTACTTCTGATGTGTCACCTTCCCACATGTGTTCTGTACATGTGTATTTCAGGTCAGCATTTTGGGATAAAAGTGAGGTTGTTGTTGTGAGAATAAAATGCAAATTTAACAAGAAGAATTTGGCAACAGTTAATATTTAAACTATGGTAGAGAGTACATGTTTGCCTGTCCATCAGTTTGACAGCTTTTAAACTAATATGCACTTCTTTGAAATTAGACAGGAAAATAGAATGTCCAAAAAAACATCAAACTCACACCATTTGAGTTGTGAGGTATAAACCACAAGTAAGGAGTAATGTACTTTATAAACCTTCCAGTGCCTCTTCACCCCCTGTCACACTACACTACTTTTCCAGCAATTTTTAGTTTCATTTACACAATCTTAGCATGGCAGAGGCAGATGTTGCGTATTCCAATGACAACTAGTTTTATAGTCTGACATTTTCAGCAGCTCAATCATATAAGTCTGTGACTCAACAAAACCAAATCAAACCTGTTATAAGTCTTAGGGATGTGAGAACTAATAACCAATGAGAACTCACCCATAAATACAATACGTAGAATGTGTTCTGTCTACCTAATGTCTTGTGTTTGTTGTACCACAACAGTACTGAAATAGGAAAGTGAAAGGGCAGAAATTGTGGCTATACTTGCCATGAATGTGAAGCCTTCGTATAAGCACCACTACTGACAGACAACACATTATTTGGTGTCAGAACAAGGCAGGCTCACAAAATTTTGAAAATGTTAAATTGTGCTGAAAAGTCTGCCAGGGGTAATATAGTCGTGCAATCTGACATCCTTAAAGGGAAGATATTCAGCAACTTCAGATGTGTACATCATTCTCCTTGATGTATTATGAATGTCAGGAAGAAAAAGGAAAAGGCAGTTTGAAAGATTACAAGATGAAGTTACATAAAAATAAATTGTATAATATAAGAATATAAATAAATACTTTACCATTATGAGCTTTAACGTTCAGGTCGTTTACTAATCCTGGACCAGTACAGACACTGAGAAGCTGAAGACAACTCCCTACTGTCTGTCTGCGGTAAGTCACTACACATAGGAATATTCTCCTTAGATGCACTAGTCTCAGTTCCTTATGCACAATCCAGACCATCACTCTCCTGATAAAGTTCCTCTTCTGTGACTTGAGTTCTCAACTGATTACCATCTCTCCTATACCAATGTCCTTCCTTTTTACTTTGAAGGATACTGGTCCTGTTTGATCTACTATTACCTGAGGGATCCTTGTACTACCTCACAACATTGTATTTTGCATATAGACCAGGTCAGCCATTCAAAAAGATCTTTTGATCACCCTTTGGTCATAGTTAAACTTCGGCAAATACTGCTTCTTGCGAACAGCAATTGCTTTGTCTGGGTAAATGAGGTCTAGATGAGTACGCACATGTCTGTTTAGAAACAAGTCTTTAGGCAATTGACCTGTAGAGTGATACTGCATTAGTCTTCTATGTCAAGTGCAGTGCCTGTCAGCTTTTTCATTCCACTCTTAAATGTCTGCACATATCTGTCTGCAAGTTCATTTGTTGCTGGGTGACCAGGGGTGCTGGTGGAGTGGAGAATGCCATTTTGCTTCGTAAAGATTTTAAATTCCTCTGACATAAATTGTGTACCACTGTCTGTTACAATGTGTTCAGGAAGGCCATATAATGAAAACAACCTTTTTTAACCTTGAGATGGTGGCAGTCATTGCTCTACCTGACAAAATTCACATATTTTGCAAATCTACTCAACATCTCCATCAACCTTTGGCCACCATACATACTTTCATATGAGGATTTTCATTTTGACTATTCCTTGATTTCCAGTATATGGTTCCTTAAGCACAGTCTTTTGGAGTTTCTCTGGTATCACCACTCTGGTTCTCCAAAGTTCATAGCCTAGCTGAACTAAAAGTTCAAATCTATGTGGGTGGAAGGCTTTTAGACTCTCATCCACCACATATGGTCTTCCTTCATAACATACTTCAGTGTTTTAGACAGTACATTGTTTGTGTTTATTGCTTTTGTTACCTTATCAGCATCAAGGTGTGTCTGCTCAAAATGATCAACTAACATTGCATGAATAGTCTCACGCATTGCTTTTGTCCCCAAATTCCTTGTTTCTGGCAAAGGAGCTCTCGAAAGTACATTTTCATGTTTACCAACACCATATCAATGTTCTTTAAATTCTCCTTCTAAGTATTCCCTGTAACAAGCAAATCATCAAGACAGACCACTACATTCAGGTCTTTAATAAGATTTTCCATGATTCTTTGGAAAGTGGAAGGTGCTGAACTAACCCCATATGATAGCCTGTTACAGAAATATAATCCTTGGTGTATTTTAATGGTCACCAGCTGCTTAGATTCTTTATCACAAAAACTTACTGGTATGCAAAGGCTAGGTAGATCTTTGAAAACACAGTGCCTCCGTAGGTTTTTCAGTTTCACTAATCTGGACAGTGGGTATGTCTCTGTGGTGGCAGCTTGAGTATTGATAATTTATAAACTCCAAACAAAAGGCAAGAGTTGATTCTGACAATGAATTATGGTAATGCAACAACTCACCCAGTGTTGCTCCAAACTCACAGTTCACAGCATACTGTCTTGTATCTGCAGTATATTGTGTTACAGACTTGTTCACTGTCTGATAGCAGTGGTTTAAACAAAATATTTCAGCAATAAGGAAGAGTTTAGGCTCGAAATGCCTGTTTAATATCTCTACAATCTCGATAAGGTTTTATGTTTCTGCTTTTATACCTGTACTACATTTTCAGAAGACAATATGTAGCAGCTCCCATTGCACGTAGCAGAGTAGCCACATGCTATTCCTCTTCAATGTTGTTAACCACAAAGAAGTGCTATGTACACAGACCACAACCGTACTTGATGCAAATTCACCTATCACACTTATCTGAGTTATTTTGAAAACTTTTTTTCTAATTTCTCCTCGTCTCCAATATTTTCTTAATGTGATATATTAAACAAAAGACAATAGGCAGCTGTAGCCATTCTACAGTTCTCTCTTTAATGGTTGAAACTGGAACACCTATAAGGTTTTTCATGAGATTACAAAAGTTACTACGGTACAGGGAAAAGGCCAAAAATGTTTAGTGCAACACAGATATGTTGCTTAGTTTATTTCACGCATAAATTTAATTACAGTGTAAAGAAAAAAATACACAAGCGAAAAAAAAAGTGCATAGCTGTGTTTCCTTTACCATTGTATTGGGATGCTCTGATTGTCCAATTTTCACAAAAAATAGACTCGAGCAGTAATCTGTAAAAAGGCTGATTACAAAAAACAATATTTTCATCCCCTCCTTTTCTCAGCTTTACAGTAATTTAGTTGCAGTACTCCTTTACGCAATGCATTACAGTAGTTGAAACAGTGTGCGTCTTTTTTTTTTAGTCATTTGTAGCAAACTTCCTGCAGTGTAAACAAAGAGCAGCAAGTGGAAGCCTGTTTTATCAGTGAATGAAAGGCGATTGGTATATTAGCCTTTATGTTAAAGAAAGTGGAGTAATAAACTGAAAAAAAGTAAGCGGGGAAGTCATCCTGTGCAATTAGACAAATGGCAAGAAAAGCTATTTTAATGAATTCAAACCTTTTTATTTTGTCCTTTAAATTAAAACAGACACTGCTTGAGTTTGGAGAGTGAGCTTGTTTAAAACACAGCAGCTTACACTTTTAATTTGATAAAGAAAAGATAAGGATGAATTTGAAATTGCTGATTAGTAAACAAGAAGCTTTTTTTTAAAGATTTGTACTGTGTTTATTATTTGTGGATGTATACCAGCCAGCATACACAAATTTTGGTAAGAAGCAAGTAATACTTTAAAATGGTAATCCATATTTTATAATTACACCTCAAGAATTATGAATGTCTAGTTGTTACACTGAAGAAAAAACACACCTGTATAAATATAGTAAATGTATGTTTTAACAGCAAACAGCTGTAGTGCAATTAATAATTTAAAATGATTAAAACGTATAAGTGTATGTATATTTACATTTAAACAGTATCAGTTTAACAGTACAGAAGTTGCCAATATCAATTAGTTGATTAATTAATGAATGTATTTTAAGGAAATTGTATTTATTTTAGTATTTTATGGTCACTGAACAATAAGCCTGCAGAATTTAATTTTGTTAATAAACAATCATCAGTTAACAACACCTGTGGTCTATAGTTTAATTGTGAAAATATACTTTAATGTATGACATAAGACTTCTATTTGTCTGGTTATACAGTAGTGTAAAAAGTTTTTAAAGGGATAAAGAAAAAAAAATCAGAATTAACATCGGAATGTAACATGAAATCAATGATCTGTATCAGCCTTAAAAAACCTGATTGGTACACCCCTAATTTTAAAGTTAACACTTTGCTGTTAAGTACTTGTATAAAAATAAAAATATTTAATTAAATTTGTATGTGTCTGTCTTTGAAGATAACATTGCTTGTTGAGAAATCAGCTACTAAAACCATTTGGTTTTTGGTCTTAATCCAAATAGTATTCACTTCAGACTTGCCCAAGATACCATTTCACTGACTGACCGATTCATCAGATGGTTTTGAATGTGTGACATAAAGTGCTAATAGATTTCTCATGTTGTTTTTGTTTAAGAGAAAAAATCAATGCCTTATGCATTTTCAAGAAGAATCTTGCACAGCATTTTAAAAGAAATATGTTCATTAAAAAAAAACAAAAAGATGCTTTGTTTCTTCAAAAAAGCCCTTTTGTTTTCTGTTAATTTCCTCTTTGTTGAGAAATAGCATGTAATTGGGACAGTTATCCACCTTATGTACTGTATTATCACTGTATCCCCTTATTTTTTCAGCCTTCAATGCAGCTTATATACAGTACACCCCCAAATTTCGCGGGGGTTACATTCCTAGAGCACCCGCAAATTGTGAAAAACTGCAAATTTTGGATATGGTTAAAAAAAATGCCTATTTTTATAGTTTAAACCCTAAATATGCCCCCAAGAGACTTTAATTTAATTTCAAACTCAGTTTAATACATTACCTAAAATAAGAATGTAAAGGTAAATCCGTATACTGCACAGTAGTGTACTGATATATCTCTCGCAGTGCTAGAATGTAAAATACCAATGTTACCGCAATATGTACTTTAATTCATGCAAGCGCGTTTTCATTGCCAGAAGACTTAGAAGGTGCAGGGAGTTTCAACGGCATCTTGGGGCTTTAAGCCTTAAACTGCCACATACTTGGGGGTTAATGCATCCCTGGACGCCAAATACTTTTTTGCTGCACTTTAAGTAAACGTCACAATTTACAAAGAATAAGTGAAATTTTAATGGAACACATTTTTTTCATGCAAAGAGCATCACAACTACTGCAACACTGATCATTTTATACACTGCTAATGAACTGTAAGTTGACTGTAAGTTGAACTGTAAGTTGCAGTTTCAAATTCTATTGGCTACTTTCACAATCCCAACCTGCAGTTCTCCTCTACAGTTGCTTCCTGTTCTCTCTACAGTACAGTATTTCCACGAAAAAAGCCATAAAAAGTGCGGTGGATATTTGCAGTTTCCTCTAACAATTATTAGATAGGTTCTAAAGAAAAATCCGCGAATGACTGAGGCCACGAACTCTGAACCGTGACTTCGCAGGGGTCTACTGTATAGTAAATAATTGGGAATTGCCCTATAAAGCTCAGACTATAAACCTTTTAATTTACATGGCACCTTTATTGTTGGGTAGTATAGTTGCTTATAATTAAGACACACACACATAAAAATACTCAAAAATTATTGTTTTTTTTTTTCACAACACTTACTGCATTATTTCCAAAATCCATCGGTTGCTTGCAGTTATCACAGTTATAGTGAACACATGATTTGTCTTCCTAGACATGTATAAATTAATTAAGGGCATGTGTAGCAGACAGTCTTGGGGCAAAATATATTCTTACAGCTCTGGGCATACATAGGATGTGCAGAATATACAAAGACATCTATCAGGCTGTAATTTGAAACCAGTCTTTTGGAAATATGAGGCAGCAGCGCTAACCACTTCACAAACCAAATTTCCATGATCAATCAGTCAATATTTTTTATTCTTGTAGCTGTATTTATAAACTAATTACAGTTAAAAGTATTATTTTTTCCTCAGGTGACACATGTTGTTATGTGTTGCTTTAGGTTTGCTATTTATTGTTAATGTCAGTCTAATCATTCATTCATCCATCTATCTATCCATCTATTCAAGTGAAAAACAGTTGAAGTGGTAACTTGAACTGTGGTAAAAAAGCAGATAATAAATTCCTTCTGTATTTATTGTGTATTGGAATTGTAAACGAATATTTTGTATCCTATATATCACAGCAAGATCACAGATCATTCAATTAACAAGTTGTGTTTAAGTCATAAATGAGGGAAGAGACGCACTACGGGTGCCGCAGTACACTGAAAGCTTGTGATAACTGAAGTTATAGACAAGATACAAAAACATTTACATTCAGTTGAAATTGTATTGTACCATTTAAATAAAGGTAAACAGTTCTCTCAATTGATGAAGGGTTTCAATGACTTACTATTTTGCCTCTGTAACAACCAGTGCCTCAGCTCCATTACTAAAACTTAATGCATCGAAGACACTAGAGGATATTCTGTATTCTTGGCTTTTGCTTAATTGCTCTTTTTTATTCACTGCATACACTGTACAAAATACCACCAATTCTCCAAACTATGTGCAGTCTCATCTCTCCCCAAACCCTTAATTTTTGTCTTTCATGCCATTTCTATTTGTTACTAATCCCATAGGTGTATCTGACCGGTAAAATTAAACACCTCCCCTGTGCCTATTAGTAAAAGTACCCCACTCTTCTTTCCTCTTCACAGTCTATCAACATTTGCCTCCAAATCATATTTTTTAAAACAGTTCATTGAGGGGTGAACAGTTATCTTGAATGACTATACATACAATTGAATAACAGAAAAACATAACCCTGTTTTTGCATCATATGTGAAATCAAAGATGTGTCTTCACAGACTAAACCTACTCTTTCTCTCTCCTTCTTTGAGAAATGTGGGTAAAAATAAAACTAAATCTGTAGGCCATTTTTTATCCTGATCCTGCAAATGTACTGAAAAATTTGAAGCCTTGTGAAAATTAGAGCCCCTTGTATTTTTTGTGCATGTCATAGGACTCTGTTTTTTATTGTTTCTGTATAGACACTTTTAAGCTTTGGGTTAAGTACTGCAGGGGTCAGTGCCCCAGCTGCCTGTTCAGGTGACTATGCCTTCTTAGACTTCCATCCATCCACCCATCCATTATCCAACCCACTATATCCTAACTACAGGGTCACGGGGGTCTGATGGAGCCACTTCTAGCCAACACAGGGCGCAAGGCAGGAAACAAACCCCGGGCAGGGCACCAGCCCACTGCAGGGCACACACACACACCAAGCACACACTTGGGACAATTTAGGATCGCAAATGCACCTAACCTACATGTCTTTGGACTGTGGGAGGAAACCCACTGCGCCACCATGCCACCCATCTTCTTAGACTTCAAAGCTACATTTCCTTAAAGTTTGCATGCCTCACCTCTGATTATAAATTCAGATTGCTTTGATTCAGTCAGCAGAAGAAACGGGAAAGTACTGAAAATCTTTTGACTAGAGCATGCTAACAATAAGATAAAGAAAGAAAGCCAGGCAGCGGTGGTATAGCAGCTCATGAAGGGTTAGGGTTAGAATGCTAAGAACCTGCTGACTCCTGAACTTGAATTCAGTTCTCTACCAGTCTTGCATTCATTCTACTCTGACATTTTGTCCACATAATGCTTAGACAAATAGACAATCAGTTGGATCTATAATATTTTTTTGTTTAATTCCATGTTTTCGTACTTTCCCTGCCACACTGCTGTAAACAACTAGTTGTCTTTACTCATTGCATTTAGAAAAAATGGAACTGAACTGCAAATTCAGCTCTAAAATTGTAGGTAATGTTTTTGAAAAGTACCTTCAATGGTCAAAACTTTCAGTAGCCCTAATTTTCTTGCATTGAACTAATAAAGTGTCAACATTGATTCTGTATATAATCACAGAGGACTTGTTAATGTCTCTTTATTGTTTTTTTAGTGCAGTTTACGTACACTAACAGCACATTTTCTTTGTTCATATGCATTCTTACAGAAAGCAGGTGGGTAAAAAGGGCAGAAAATCACTGTACCACAGACTTACATTAAAAACCATACCAGCTCCACTATTTCAAATATTAATTCGACTGCTCCAAACTGAGAACATGGTATCTTATTAATACAACGTTTTGATAATCATTATCTCAACTTAAAAAGAAAGAAAGCAACAGTTAGTTAATCATTTAAACAGTGATTTAGTCTTAGACTTAATTTTATAATCGCACAATAGACATATTCTGTTTTAACTGAGCAGGTCAGAGTTTCAGACAGGAAAATGTCATTGCACAAGTGTAATCTCAAATGCAATGTTTGTATCTGTTATACATTTTGAGGCATATCAGTAACAGATATTAAAAGGTGAGGTGTCACTTTAGAGGGCTATGGTGTGTCACCTTCATGGGAATATTTTTCTGATCTTCATTTGTTTTATTTGTTGAATTTATTTCTTAGCTTATATACTGGCCAAGTAGTTAATTTGTGCAAACTTCAAAAGTGATTAAGGGAGAAAGAAGAATGTTAGAAATCATTATAAAAACAAATCTTGATTCATAAATACATCACAGTTAAAAAAAACAAAGGCTGTCCACAGCAGGGGTAAAATAAAGAAGAGCACACAGAAGCTTTATATTGCTTTTATGAACTCTGCTCATACTATGATCAAGTCATTTAACACTAGAATTACCAGAGCCTACGAAAAAACTCATAGATCCGTCCAACCTTAAATCGCTTCTTAAATCCGTTTGCACCTCTCCGCCAGCGTCTTTTGTCTTCTAAATGTGCAGAAAAAGACAAGCTGCAAGCAGCCGGCTATTCCATCCCCCCACCGACTTAGAACGTGCACGAACTTCTCCCAGCTCATGCCTTGATTGATTATCTGGAAGTGAAGTGGAGTTTTAGAGTGGAAATAATAGACCATTATTTGGAACACATGCATTTCATGTGTGTTCCGTTTCTACAGTAATCTGTGTAAACACATTTTTAAAACAGAAATGTTTTTCATATTCTAGTAGTAAACGACAAAATGTAGGAATAAACTATATACTGTATTGTATGAAGCCTGAAGTCCAAGTATCAAAGAAAAACTTTCAGAAAAGGTACAAATATAACAGAACAAGTGTGCTTTTATTCAAAAATATAACTGCAGAAAAAAAGCCGCCTTAGTGTGCGACATTGACACTGATTTACTCAGACTGCCGCCGTGGCACAATAGTATCAGTTGCTGACTGGGAAACAAAAGGTCACGAGTTCAAGCCTGCACGACTCCCTTTTGAAAAGTGAACTGCTCTTATTCTTACTATTTTAGAATAAAAAGATACATTTGATTTCAGTATTTAACAGCCAGTGTAATTTATGATACTTGTAAAGGTTAGCTTTGTTTTGTTTTTTTGTTTTTTTTCACTTTTCATTCTCTCAGTCGCGTTCAGGATCCTTCCCTAACCCCCTACCCATCTGACACTGCTGTTTTCACATAAAGATGCGCTATAGCTCTGCAGTGTACTTGTGACTGCATTCTCGTATCAATGCTTGCGAACTGAAGTGTCTGCGTGCACTTTTCGTGACGTTACACATGTATTTTTTGAGCATGCCTGTGTTGCTCAAACATAGAAACATATGTTGATGTAAAAGTATAACAAAACAAGTGGACTTTTATTCAAGACTATAACCAAAGAAAAAAGAAAGCAAGTTGCAGTAGGCAGTTGATATGACAGCTTGCGTGGTGCAATGCTAAGAACTGCTGATTTCCGTTACGTGCTATATAAAATCATCACATTCAAATGTTAACAGTTCCCACACACTCAAAGGACCGCCCTTCCTTCATTTACGACATGTGTACTTTTTGCAGTGTACACACCTCTCTGTGTTATGACTCCTATTACACTGAACAAGCACCTGTAATTTGCAGCTCTATTCATTATCTCAAAACACCACGCACATTCACAGTAATCCCCAGTTATGTCCACCACTCACACCCACGCCCACAACCATACAGAACTGATTCCACATCAGAGAATTTCCAGTTCCAGCATAAATTCACACCCGATCTGACGCTGTTCGTTTTCAAATAATATTGCATTAGTGTGATGATGTTTTCACATATATTGTCTTTCTTTCAGGTGTGTAATAGAAACTACAGCATAGAGAGAAGTGTGTACATTATAACAAGTACACACGTTGTAAATGTAGGAAAGACGATCCTTGCGTGTGTGTGAACTGTTAACTGTTAACATTTGAATCTGATGATTGCATATAGCGCTGTCTTATTCAGTGCGCGCAAGAACATGCAGGTGGCCAGTTGCTGTGTGCTACAACATGCTGGCAGTGATCAACGCACATTTTAAAAAAAGAAAGAGACAAATATATGTGACGTTTTGCAGAAAATAATTTTATGACGCGAATAGTACCAATCAGAAAACATCGTCGAAGTAATGCAATATTATTTGAAAACGAACAGCGTCAGATCGGGTGTGAATTTATACTGGCGCTGTTAGAGTCAGATCAGAAGCTGAATAAGCTAAATAAGCTCCTGTTCTGACTCTAAGTAAAAAGCATGAATTAATCAACAGAAATAACTGCGATCAACATTTTAAACTTAACGATTTACAGTACATACCAATTTATAAATTTTATGTCCGTTTGAGGTTAAAAAGAAAAAAAAGAATAACACTTTCTCCCCAGCGGGGAATCGAACGCTGGTCTCTGAGACACAGCAGGAATGCTGCGCTCTGAGTCAGTAAATCTTAGCGTTACGCCATGGAAGGCATTGCATTATACTTGAACCTTTTGTGAAAGTGTTTATTTGATGTTTGAACTTCAGGCTTCACATATATAGTTTATGCCTACATTTTGTAACATTTATTACTAAAATATTAAAAAGTTTCTTTTTTAACAATGTTTTAACACAGATTACTGTAAAAACGGAACACACATGAAATGCGTGTGTTCCAAATAACGATCTATTATTTACACTCTAAAACTCCAGCAGTTCAGTCACTCCCAGATAATTAAAAAAGGCATGAGCTGGGAAAACTTAGTGAACGTTCTGCGACGGTGGGGAATGGAATAGCCGGCTGCTTGCTGCTCGTCTTAATCGGCACATTTAGAAAACAAAAGAGAGGTGAGAACAGTTTTAAGGTGGGCCGGATCTACGGGTTTTTTTTTTGTAGACTCTGGTAATTCTAGTGTTAATTCTCCAGTGCTGCAAGTGCATGGTGAATTGCTTTTGGAAGTTGCTGAGGGTAATGGTAGTAGTACAAGAAGTCGAGAATATTTACTTTAAATACATATATATTTATCAGATTGTGTGGTTCACAGAAACATTTCAACACTAATGACTCTTGACAATTCACTCAGATTAATATAGTATGATGGTGACCATTACTTGCTGTGTCTCTGTGTTTTTCAGGAATATCACATACTGTACCATTTGCAAAGACACAGCTTAGGTTATGTTTTTCTTGCATTATTTTTCTGCCATTTTAATGCATTTTCTCTGGAAAGTCTTCAGTATTTCTTTTTTTATCATCTTTATTTCCTTCAACATGTGTCTGTTTCTTAACATCAAGTGTGTGGCATTATCAGCTATGAATCTATCCTTCCCCAGAAGAAGCTAGCCTAGTGAAAATGACATAGCTTGCTATACTCCTTGAATGAGGAATGGCATGGGGACATGAGAAGGTGTTTTAAAACAGGAAGGACAACATTGCCATTATAAAAAGGCCATGAAGGGTATAGAAAGGCTGATATTGAGTAATATTTAAAAAATAGAAGAATGTTGCTGAACAAAGCTGAAACTTGCAATGAAAATATAATTCTGTCTCAAAGAATGTATCTAGGGCTTTGTGTACACTTGGCAGCACTTAGCATTCATGAATGCCTTAGGTTTTGTGTTTTTCTAAAATGTGTTTCTGCCACATATTTACTATTTTAAGAAGCACAGGCAAAGTACAAGGAAATACAGGGGATATGTTACTAAATGTTAGACTGGAATGGGTACATATCACTGAAAAAAAAAATGCAGTTTATTTTATGTTGGCAAGGTCTTGAGTGAGGGAGGTGTATTTGCTGTATTTACTGGAAGGTGTATTTTACTCAATTGCACAGTAGTAGTGCAATTGTGGATCCTTTGTTTTATCTGAGAGAATTAATCTGTGCATGATAAAATAAAATGTCAAAATCAGAATACAACCTGATACCTGGATACAAATCAAAAATTGGAAGTTTTCAGAATATACAGTAATTCCCTAAATTTGCTTTAGGCAAACTAGAGCTGTAAAGTGTGTGGCTGTTTTTTTATAAAACAAAGACCACATTTCAGATAGGCTGCATATATAATAAATTGATATATTCATATTTAGTAGCTGTGAGAGAGAGAAATAGTGGTCTTCTGAAAAAGATAAGCTTATTCACAAAGTAAGAAAAAGTATTATTGCCATTGTTTTTATAGAATGTGTTGTATAGTAGGACAGGATTTTAGGATGGTGGAGGAAGACACAATACTGATGTGAGTTAAAGAGAGATAAAGAAGGAGAGATAGAGAGATCAGGGAAAGATCCTGAATAATTAATGAAAATAATAAAACATCACATGTGTGTAAATTTACCTCTGTAGAGGTTAGACAGACAGGTAAAGTGTGCTTAAGATATCAGAAAACATGGAAAATGAGAGAACATATGTTCATGAACAGTACACAATACAGAGCTGGTGGTGTTTGTACATTAGCATGCATCGACTTGTAACAGCAAGCACTGTAATACTAAAAGCAGAGAAAAAGCAAAAGAAACTACTATATATATGCCATTTTTATCTAACCTAGCAAACCACCATTTTAGAGCAGAAACATTTGATAAGGTGTGCTTTCACAGTTAAAATATTTTAGGAAGTGTGCTCACCTCCTTGTATATGGAAGTCTTTGTTAGAAGCAATGGTAGCTTATAACATGTCTCTGCTTGATTTATACCAACCTTGTAGTGCAAATCATTCCAGCATCTGGTTTCCAAGGATACCATTTCTTGGGGGAGCTATTGGAGGTTGGGTAACAAATATACATATTTAAGGACATTCAATTAGAAATAAAAATTTTGTGATGTTGTAGCTCACTACTAATTAAGAAATGTAAATAACTGAAGGTGGACACGGGCATAAAGTTGTCAACTGGCAACAGGATGGAGGAGGGAGTTTTTAAAAGTGGGCCCAGATGGTAAGTTCTACCTGTTGAAATGGAAACGACATATTATTCACAACTGCAAAAAGCTTGTCATTCAAGCATGCCAAAATATATTTTCAGACTTTGCCAGGGCTTCACCATTGAAATGTTGACTGAGTGCAGAACAGACATCAGTGTTTTTCTTATTCCTTTTATTAGCTGTGAAACATTTGCTTAGCTGTCACTAGACAGTGAAAGACAAAGGTATTCCTTAAAAGTTTCAGACCACAAGTTGTGAACCCTTGCAAGTCACACTGGTTCATACAGGTAAAAACCATAAGTAACATAAATTAAATTAAGAATGATACATGGTCTATGGTAGATTTCATTTAAACATGCAATAAAACCCGAAATATTGAAATGACCATATAATGCTCCATCTGAACAATGTAACACCTCTCAGCCATTCTATTATATCTATTTCATTTTGAAGTATTTTGTGAAAAAACAAGTTTACACCCTGCAGCAAAGAACATCATTTCAGAACATTTACATATTGTAATAAATGTGTATAAATGACAAAAGCAAAACCGTATTAAAACCAAACTTTTGATTAAAAATAAAAATGCACAATGGATAAAATGTAATGAAGTGGCAAACACAGTGAGCCTTTGTTATTTAATTTCCCCTCCAGCATAAATGATGCAGACACACACCTTTATTCACAGCTTATGAAAAACAATAACAACAGCAATAATTAAAAAGTATGTTTGCACACAGGCAGTCTTTCAATAGCTTCCCGTTGGTGTGTCCACTTTGTGGAAGTTTTGCTCTGCTTTTCATTTTTTTTCAAATGCCCTGAAATGATTCAAATTGTTTAAGCATTTTTGATGGTTATCAGTCTTCTACATATGCTACACTTGTCTCTCATCTGTAGTCATTGACTATTCCATATGGTTTTTGCTGCATTGTTGAATGTCCCTTTAATCATGTTCATTACTTTAATGACATTATTTTTCTTAAGTTCATTGTATATAATTGAAAGTAACATACATTGAATATTATAAAGTGTTTATTATGTTAACTTTCTTTCAAGGTCTTAGTAAAGCGTTTTACTAAACATAGTAACAGAAGAGAAAGTTTAAACAAAATGTGGACTGTGTGGCAGCTGAGTGTTCCAGTCATGAATTGGTGCATTTGCCACAGTGGGGTCTGGCATATTTACATTTAAAAACATTAATGTTCTTATTGGAAAATGTTTAACAAAAACAGGCCATTCAGCACAACCAAATTCTCATTCCTACCACCTAATTTCTCCAAAGTTGTTCTCCAAAGTCCTACTCTCTACCACACTACTTGGCAACTTATTCCATGTGTCTATAGTAATCTGTGTGAAAAAAAACCTTCCTAATGTTTGCACGTAATTTACCCTTAACAAGTTTCCATCTGTGTCTTGTTGAAGAACTTATTTTAAAGTAGCGGCCTGGTCCACTGTACTGATTTCTTTCATAAATTTAAAAATTTAAATAATTTCACCTTTTAACCTCTTTGGTTAAACTGGTTCAACTTCTCTAATCTTTCTTCTTAACTTATTCCTTACAGTCCTTCAATCATTCTAGTCACTCTTCTCTGAACTTTTTCTAGCACTTACAGTATGTCATTTTGTAGCTTGAAGACCATGACTGTGTGCAGTACTTCAGCTAAGTCCGTATCACTGTGTTTTAGAGTTTGCCCATAACATCCTTTAACTTTTACTCTACATATTATGCTATATTACCTAACATTCTGTCACCCATCTTAGTGGCATCTATACACTGTCTAGATTTAGATAGTCACAAGTTCACTACAGAATCTTGGTCCTTCTCATAAGGGGTACTTTCAGTATTCAGACTTTCCATTATATGTTCAAACCTAACATTTATTACTTCCTATATGTGATACCTTACATTAGCTCACAATAAAGTTTATCTTACACAAATCAGTGTAATTCACCCAATTTCAGATTATCTACCATTCTACCAACTTTGGTCTCATCTATCATTTATATATATTAAGAAGAACAGTGGACTCTACACTGACCCCGACGGACACCATATATAAAATCCCCTAATTCTGATTAGGTTATGAGCATTACAGTATATCAAATCAAACTCAAAATTAATAAAAAATTATTACCCTTAGCTTTCTGTGCTTCTGTGCTTGAGCCAGTTTTGCACACCATTTTAATTTCCTAGTTTTTTTTAGTTTGATGCGTAGCCTTTCATGTGTTACCTTATCAAAAGCTTTCTGAAAATTAAGGTAAATAATATCATATTATGTTATTTTGTTTCCTCCTCATAGAATTCCATCATATTTGTGAAACCTGATCTCCCCCATTTAAGCCTGCAGACTTCTCACTGACACATTTTTTTCTTGCCATG
This sequence comes from Erpetoichthys calabaricus, assembly GCF_900747795.2. Lineage (NCBI taxonomy): Eukaryota > Metazoa > Chordata > Cladistia > Polypteriformes > Polypteridae > Erpetoichthys > Erpetoichthys calabaricus. The sequence continues at coordinate 28,341,272 of NC_041410.2, read as the reverse complement.
AGATTCTCCATTCTGTCTTTAAAAATTCCTTTCATTAATTTACCGTAATGCATGTTAAGTTTATCAGCCTATAGTTACTTGGATTTGGCAGATCACCTGTTTTATATAACGGGATAATATTAGTTATCTTCCTGTTCTTCCAGACTTTTAAAAAATATCTGACCAAATGTTTATATATGTAATCACTAAGCCCCTTAAGCGATGTAGGATAAATATTATCCAATCCCAGTGCTGTGCATTTTTACATTGTGCCTGCTAATAGAAAAGGTTCCAGCTCCTAAAAATGTAAAAGAATGGTACAAATGCATGAAGGCATTTTAGTTTTGCTTTCATACATGGTTGGCTGTACAAAAAGAAGGTAACATTTAAGTTTTTTCTTTTTTTTGTCTCTACAGGTAAAAGGGAGGATGGTGGCTGGGGAGGCCAGTGTGCACAGCTCCCTAGTGGCTTGCTGGCAGCCCATCTTGCTGTTGATGCTTGGTACTGTCTTGTCAGGCTCGGCCACTGGGTGTCCTGCTCGTTGTGACTGCAACCCTCAGGAGCGATCTGTTTTGTGCCATCGCAAGAGGTTGATTGCAGTTCCAGATGGAATTCCCACAGAAACACGGCTGCTGGATCTGAGCAAAAATCGTATCAAAACCATTAACCCTGATGAATTTTCTCCCTTCCCCCATCTTGAGGAACTGGAACTCAATGAGAATGTCATCTCTATCATTGAGCCAGGGGCCTTCAACAATCTCTATGGACTGCGGACGTTGGGTTTGCGCAGCAACAAGCTGAAACTCATTCAGCTAGGGGTCTTCACGGGCTTGAGCAACCTTACCCATCTTGATATAAGTGAAAATAAGATTGTTATTCTGCTGGACTATATGTTTCAAGACCTTTATAACCTTAAGGCTTTAGAGGTTGGTGATAATGACTTGGTCTTTATTTCTCACCGCGCCTTCCATGGTCTCAGCAGCTTGGAACAGCTTACTCTGGAGAAGTGCAACTTGACATCCATTCCTACAGAAGCTCTCTCTCACCTCCACAGCCTGATTGTGTTGCGACTGCGGTACCTTAATATCAATGTGGTCAAGGATTATTCCTTCAAACGCTTGTACAGGCTCAAAGTCCTTGAAATTTCCCATTGGCCCTTCCTGGACACAATGACCTCAAATTGCCTGTATGGCCTTAACCTGACATCCCTGACCATAACTCACTGCAACCTTACCAGCATTCCATATGTGGCAATCCGTCACCTGGTATACTTGCGCTTCCTAAATCTGTCTTTTAATCCCATCCACACTGTGGAAGGTGGCATGCTTCATGATTTGTTGAGGCTGCAGGAATTCCATCTTGTAGGTGGCCAGCTGACCATTATTGAACCATACTCATTCCGAGGCCTCAATTATCTGCGCATTCTTAATGTCTCAGGCAACTATCTCTCCACACTGGAGGAATCGGCATTTCACTCTGTGGGCAATTTGGAAACACTTATTCTTGATAGCAATCCCTTGGCTTGCGATTGCCGCTTACTCTGGGTCTTCCGTCGACGCTGGCGCCTGAACTTTAACCGACAGCAGCCAACCTGCACCACACCAGAGTTTGTCCAGGGAAAGGAGTTTAAGGACTTTCCTGATGTTCTTCTCCCCAATTATTTCACATGCCGTAAATCAAGGATCCGGGACAGGCAGCCCCAAAAGGTTTTTGTGGATGAAGGCCACACTGTTCACTTTGTGTGCCGAGCAGACGGTGATCCAGTGCCAGTTATTATGTGGCTATCGCCTCGCAAGAATCTCATCACAACAAAGACTAATGGGAGGCTTACAGTGTTTCCAGATGGCACCCTGGAGGTGCGCTATGCTCAGATCCAGGATAATGGCACCTATATCTGCATTGCTAGCAATGCAGGGGGAAACGACACTGCCGTAGCTCACCTGCATGTCCGTAGCTACTCACCTGACTGGCCCCTCCAGCCCAATAAGACTCTGGCCTTTATTTCTAACCAGCCCAATGACAGTGGTTTGAATGGGACAAGAGCCACTGTGCCCTTCCCGTTTGACATCAAAACTCTTATCATAGCAACTACAATGGGCTTCATTTCATTCCTTGGAGTTGTGCTGTTCTGTCTGGTCCTCTTGTTTTTGTGGAGCAGAGGTAAAGGGAATACAAAACACAACATTGAAATTGAGTATGTGCCACGCAAATCTGATGCTGGCATGAGCAGTGGTGCTGCCGATGCTCCCCGCAAATTCAACATGAAGATGATATAAAACAAAAGAAGAGTCAGTGACAAAGAGATCTTCTCAGCCAGATATCCCTGAAAACTACAGAGGGAGATTAAAAGACCCTCCTGATATTTAGACAGGGATACCTTTTTTTGTACTATTATAAATAGAACATACTAAGTCCTGTTTTCATAAGACAATATTGCATATGGAACTCATGAATTTCTATGGTGGAAAAAACTGCAGAAAATTAATGAATCCTTTAAAAGTTTCTTTTTCTTTTTTTATCATGATTCAGAATGCAACAGGCAGATCAAGTCTCTTCCTGCAGAAAACCATGGCCTGTTTCTTTGTTTATTTACTTCTCATTTGTATGTGGCATTTTATTCAAGTACACTGTACTGTCCTTTGCTTCATTTGAATGGCTTCTGATAACATGAGAGTATTTCATTCAGGGTTAGCAAATATGTCTGACTTTGTGAAAATTCTCAGGTTTGTCAGAAATAGAGCTAAACAAATAAAGCTCATGCCCTGACTGCTTTGCATGAAGCAATATCATTCGATAAATCTGGATGACTAAAAAATATATATAATATTAATTACTCCAACCATCATTAATACAGCTTTCTGACAATAGCATCAGTTAAATTTCCCATTGCCTGTAAGAAGACAGTTTGCCTTCAGTATTGGAAGTAAAGCACATTTTTATCCAACACTCTGCTGTGACACTGGAGTCAGGGTATCAGCTGACCAAATATGTTGGGGCGAATGGGGTGCAGTGCATTATTATTCTTGTGACATTTCATTAATCCAAAAGTTTAGGAATACCATGCCACCAGAGGCCACTATAATAGTTCTTTAACAGGACAATGCTAATGCAGTTCTGATTGGTGGCATAATAAGGATGAATACATTCACATGGCACAACTGCTACTTCTGCCTTTGCTTTTTTATACAGGGTGTCCCGGATTCTACAATTAAATTTCACACTTGGTTATTTGTAGCTAAATGACATTGGTTTTCTAAGTAAACTGAAAAGGTTAATTATTTTTATTATTTTATCATCTAAACTTAATGAATAAACATACAATTCATTGTCTGTCCAGAGGTCTGAGTCTGGATTGTGAAGTGAAATGTGTATTTAAGCTCAACTGAAGCTTCTTGATAAGTAAAGGAGAAGAAAACTAGGCTGAGTTTTATCTTATTGAGTGAAATTTAATTATGTTTCAGTTAGTTTAAAGGAATAATGTGTGGCCATTCATAAATGATGTCTGGCCATCCAACTCAACACCCACTCTTTGCAAGTAAAGTATTTTAAAGTAATAAAGACATACATTCACACCTCTCTTACTTAGATTCTGAATAATGAAAAGAAAAAACGACATGGATTAGTAAATGAAGTCCATTTCCATGTTTCATTTGTTCATCATGTTTTTTTAACGTATTTTAATGGAAATGAAGAATTGTAATAAAATAAAACAGAAAAGGAATGTTGGTCAAGAAGTGGTTTGACCAAGCTGCACTTATTTTTAATGTTTTCAATGCTGAAAAAATGAAGAGAGTTTCAAGGAGAGCACCTTTCAACAGATAATGAGCTGTATGCTTTTCTGTCAGTTCATTTTCCAGAGTCATGCAGGATGAATGATTCTAATAATCTTATGAAGCAACATTTTGGGTTTTGTGTGTACAATGTAAAACAAACAAAAAAGAAATTAAATAAATAAGAGTTCTGAAAAGAATTCTTAGTTTCCCTGTTTCTGAATTGTTTTCCTGGGGTGCACAAGTGGCCTTCTTGGTGCTTTGGATTGACCCCATATTTATGCATCCTGTGCAGAAGGTGCCACTTCAAGTGAATTTTCTAGACTTGTGTTTGTTGTGGATCCCCAACATGAGTAAGGAAAATTGTACTTTCATAATAATACCAGAATATCAGAAAGTGTTTTCAAGGGACATTGAAGAAACGTTGGGTGTATTCTGTCATATTCATCAGTGATTAGACTGCAGTGCTGCCCAAAACAAGAGAATACTCTCAAAAAGAGTGATGTAAGCTTCCTTTCTTTGGGAAATGAATCTACAATAACATGTTACCCAACTGTTATGTGAGCTGAGAATCAAGTAACCACCCTACAGAGCTGAATATTATTTAGACATGGGGGATACTTAACCAAGCGTTTAGTGAGAACATCATCTCATCGAGTGAATCAATTCCCTATTGAGTCTCATTTCATCTGAGAAGGATGCAATAGAAAGAAATAGCTCAGGAAAAAAATAATTTATAAAACAAACAAGATTAATGCAGTGGTGTGTCTCATATCCAAGCTGAGATGAAGAAAAATTAAGAGGGAGCAAGAAAAAAAAAAAGAACGTTATTCATCAGATCCACTAAAAAGCAAATGGCTTTTAAAGAAGAGAAATCCACATGGCTGCCTGGGTTGTAGCAGCGCATATTTAGAAATAGTCAAGAATGCCTACTTGATGTTTGGACACCTAGCTACAAAAAAATCAGTGGAGGTAGGATAAACCTAAATTGACTAGAAAGGAGCAAAAAGAAATAGTTTTCAAAAAAATTGGGAAATTCAGCAATCTGTCGCTCAGTAAGTATGACTTTAGTTCTATTAAAGGAATGTAGAGATGGTTTTGGAGTTATTAGACCAATTTATTGGAGAGTAGCATTACTGGGCAGAGGTAGCACATTTTTATCAAAAAATTTTATTTGATCCTTGACAAAACATACTGTACATGGTTAAAATTACAGATTAGATTCTAACAAGCTCTATTTTAAAATAGTAATAGTATATGTGCAGTGGCAAAACTGAGCTGAATCATAGCAGTTATAAGAAACCAGTGGAGAAAGCAATGCACAGCATTATTTTTGTTGAAATAAGGAATTGCCTTCACCTATCAATCAGCAGCATGTTTGGATGAGTTGGGGAGATTATTTTTCTGAAAGTGTGAATGGTCAGTAGATGCAGCAATGTAATCCAGAGAGAAAAAAGTGATTGAAAATAAAATTAAGTGGCATAAGTAGCAAGTAAGGGTCAAACCTTATAAATATTATGAAAAGGGATGCCTCCAGAATGGGTCATTGAGGAAATTAGTTAAGCAAAGGTAAGAGAAAGTTATCTGACAATGGAGAGAGTGTATCATTATCAAGGGCAAAGTTTAAAGAAACATCTGTGAAGCAAGAAGAAGACAGTTGGTATAAAATATTGATCTTGGAAAAACTGAAGTCAGCACGTGTCAGACAGGTGAAATGCAGTTAGGCGTTTCCAAAGGCGGGAATTTGTCCAGAAGTGATGACTAAATTCAGCATTATACAGCTTGCTACTGTATTTTTATGTAAATTGTTTCAGAAATATAGTAGTAGTAGAGTGTTGTACCACGTTAGCCATTATGGATGCAATGAGAAGTCAAGCTAAATGACGTATTTTATTGGCTAACTAAAAGGATTACAATATGCAAGCTTTCGAGGCAGCTTAGGCCCCATCTTCAGGCTAGATGTAAAAATATATTAATGGAAATATAGAAATATAGTATAAAAGAAATATCCGGGCCAGCACATTGTTTTACCACATCTCTAACAGATCTGTAACATCTGGGACGTTTGCTGAATCTTCTAGCCAAACTGGAAATGGTAATGAAGGTTTGTTGTGCATCCATTAATTCTCTTTATTGTATTTCATTTATCTTTCCATTCAGTTTTGACAAAATTACCAATTCCTCATCATAATACGAACAACCATACTTTGTGAAGAAGATTGTGTGGTTTGTGTTACTTGTTATGCTTAGGATTCAGGCCTAAATGTCCACTTAAATCTCATAAGACTTTACCTGCATACCCACAGTACCTTCTGTGTAATGGTTTGCAAACACTTTATGGACAAAGATATTAGTATTTGCTGTTGGGTTTTTTTTCAGACATAGCAGAAAGCCATTCTTCTGGCACACCTTGGAGATTTTGAGACTCTGAGCCACAATTGATGCTGCAATAGCTCACCTGAGTAGATGTCTGGAAGGAATATTTACAGGATCAATACCATCTAGGAAGCATGGTAGTAGTACCTGTATTTCACTATTTCCAATGTCATACAAATAACTTTCCTAAGTGTCAAGTGGTGTTCACTTTTTAAAAAGTAATTTTGTACTTTGCTCAATGGATAAAGTGTTGGGCTTTTCTAAGAAAGATTGAAGGATTGATTCTCCAACAGACAAATATACATTTGCAGTACTTTATATGTGTAAGGTTTCACCATGGTTAGGATTTTCTGAAATGACATATGAACATGAATGAATGTTACGTTTCACTTTAAGATAGTAGGTTCGATTCTATACTGCTGCTAATGTCATTTCTATCAAATCACATTCCCATTCAAGTCAAGAATTTTGTAATGTGCCAAGAACTGTGTAGTATTAGGGTGGCAAAAAATAGACTTAGTTCCTCCTGTGCAGTTGAGTGCGTTGGGCAATAAGCTTTCTCCATTTTTGTCGATCACTGGCAACTGTATCCATATCTTCCCACTTGATTTTGATAAGTTTCAGGTCTTCTTGGAATATTCTGTGCCATGTCTTTACTGGTCTTCCTTTTTTCTCTTCACTTTGGTGGTGTCAGTGTCATTTCTATCTTGGGATGTCAGTGGTCAGGTAGGTGAAGAATATGTCCTGCTAATCGTAAGCGATGTTCCATTATGACATCCTACTGTCTTTTCATGCCAGTACATTGCAGGATTTCTTCATATGTGATATAATCACAATAAGTGATATTCAGGATTCTTCAGCGCTGTTGGAAAACATTCAGTTTTCTTGCTACCTTTGCTGTAATTTTCCATGTTGCGCTGGCATAAATTTCAGTTATCATAATAATGGTGTTGAAGAGTGTAATTTTCATCTGCATGGTAATTGTTTGTGTTGACCATATGGAGCGCATTTATTGAAAGACTGTTGATGCTTTGTTGATTCTGCAGTTGACATCTGCTTCAGTACCCCCATCTGTACAAGATAGTATTCTGCCAAGTTAAGGGAACTGCTGCACACTTTAGATCACTGTATTGCCAGTTTGAATGGAGCCTGTGCACATCACCTTCGTTTTATTTTGGTTTTATTCATAATTCAACTTTGGCAGCTTCTGCCTCCAAGTTTGTGGTCATATCTTGCAGCTGTCCATTCATCTCGGATAACAATGTTGTCGTAACTATGTCGTCTGCAAAGTCTAAATTTGTCAGTCAGGTACCTTGTTTCCATGAAATGACAATATTTGGTTTGTCCTTTGCATTCTTCATGACAAAGTCGATGGCAGGAAGAAGCAGAAATGGTGATAAAATGCATCCTTGTTTCACGCCTGTTTTGATATTGAAGAAATTGGTGGTGCCATTGTTGGTTCTTACACAGCAACTGGAATTGAGATAGAGCTTCTTGAAGATGTTAATATATTTTTGTGGGATGCCATGTGATCTTGCGATGTGCCATAATGATTCTCTATGAACACCATCAATGGCCTTTTGATAACTGATGAAATTAATGAATAACGGACGTTGGAATTCGACATTGCTCAATGATGTTTCTCAATGTGAATATTTGTTCATTATGTGAACGTCCACATGGGAATCCAGCTTGCTCTTCTTGAAGGATTATGTCAATTGCCCCAATTAAACGCCTAAGAAGTACAGTACAGAAGACTTTGCCAGGGACAGAAAGAAGCATGATGCCCCTCCAGTTCTTACAGTCTATGAGGTTGCCTTTCTTTGGTAACTTGACGATCACACCTTTCTTCCATTCTGCAGGGACGTATTCTTCTTGCCAGCACTTATTCAGTAAAATTGTCATTCTTTGTGCCAATATATTTCCATCATGCTTCAGTAGCTCAGCTGCAATCTGATTGATTCCAGGTGCCATGTTTTTCTTCACCATTCTACTTGCTGCTTGAATTTCCTCAATGGTGATTGTATTGATGTTCACATCAAGTCCATCTGCTTGGTGGTAGGTATTGAAATCATATGTTGTTGTTGGATTTGGTTGGTTTAGTGTCTCTTGGAAGTGCTCCACCCATTGTGCATCCTGTTCTTTTTTGGTGTTTAGAATCTTGCGGTTTGTGCTTGATAGGTACATTGGAATTGCTCCTGGCTCCAGTCAGATTTCTAATTATGCAGTTTAGAATCTTGGCATCATTCTGTTCTGCTGCTTCTTGTGCTTCCTCTCCTTTATGCTCAATCCATGCCTTCTTGTAAGACCAGCAACTTCTTTTGACAGCATTGTCTAATTGTCAGTATTTTCTCGTAGCTTTTTCCTTCTCTTCTTCTGATTTTGCTTGCCCTCTTTGGCTTTTTGCAATCCTCCTTTTGTCAATTAGCTGCCATGTTATTTTTGTGTGCCTCTTCATCGTCCAATTATTTTTTCTGCAACCTCAATCACTGTATTTTTGAACCCAGTCCACTGATCTTCAGTATTAGCTCTATGCTGCAATAATTCAAACCGATTTTCGAGTTTAATCTTAAATTGTTCTGCAATTACTGTGTCTTTCAGTTTCTCAACTGCTATAGGTCAGTTTGCATTGTTTTTTTCTTTTCAGGTGTAAACGATAAGTGGCCATTGTCAGACGGTGATGTGATTCGAAGTCGGCTCCAGGATATACCCTAATGTTCAAAAGATGCAATCTCCATCAATTATTGATACATATATAGTCAATTTTGTTGTTGGTAACATCATTGGGCAATTTCCATGTTTTCTGGTGAATGGTTTTGTGGATGAAATATGTGTTTCTGACATATGCCACTGATGTTGCATAAGTATAACAGCCAATCCCCATTGTCGTTTGTCTCTATTGCAGTGCCTTGGGGACCAATGACTTGTTCCAATCCCTGTCTGTTAGCACCAATTTGAGCATTCGATCACCAATGAGCAGCTTTACATCATGATTGGGAGTCTCATTGGTTGTGTCTTGCAGTTGATCATAAAACGCATCTTTGTCACATTCTTCTGCATCTTCTGTCGGTGCATAAACTTGTATCACAGTTGTCTTCGTATGTGTTGATTGAAATTGTGCTTTTATGATGTATTAAATAATTGGTTTCCATCCAACTAATGCTTGAGCTGGTTCTTTGCTTAGCATGAAGCCAACACCACATATAAGGAGGTCAAGGCCAGAATAGAAAATTGTTTACTGATCAGTTCACCACTGCCCGTCTACCTCATCTCGCTGATACCCATAATGTTCATCCAGTAATTATCTAATTTTCCACACTGATATAAGGTCCACACGTTCCATGTTCCAATTCGGGTTGTTAATTTTGGACTCAGAATCTTGTTACGCATTGGGTGCTTAACTTCCAGTTGGCTTTCATCCAGTACCATCATAGAACTACCATCATCTATGTGCTGACATTGATTTCTTTGGATATTGCTTATTGTTTCTGTAATAATAAAGGGTTTTACAGGGAAAGGGTTACTAGCCCATTGCCCAGACCCTCCTCCTTTGGAACAGGCTGTAGTTTCCCACAGGCGGGAATATTTTTTTATATATATATATATATATTTTTTTAAGTGACGTGATTTTATTCAAAAAAGCACTAAAAAGTAAAAATTTTTTTTTCTTGTACTAAGATTTTGTTGGTCATATGTGACTGAAAATAAAATTGTGGGGCGCTCATAAAATAATTAATACAATTGAAATGCATACATTTCTTAAATGATTAAAAAAAAATCTTATAATTTGAAAATTTCTCTAATTATAACTATTATCCTACATACTTTCATCAACTTTTATATAATGTGTTATTTTCTTTCCATAGTAAAGCTGGTTAGAAATTTCACTTTAACAAATCTATGCATTTAATTGAATTCAATGTCCAACAAAATGTTAGCACAAGTAGTTTTTACTTATTAGTGAAATTTTGAATAAAATCTGGTCACTATATATATAATTTTACTGTCAAATAATGCAAAGAGTATGCGACACATGTTTCGCCCTAATTCTGGGCTCATCAGACGTACACACTCACTGCACCCCCCTCTCGGGGAATCGAACCTCAGATATATATATATTTTTTAAGAAAGCCTGCTCTTCTTGTAATGTTGTGGTGCTGAAGAGAAACACAAGAGGGAGCCCTGAGTCAACATGAGGTCTTCTCATAGGATGATCTCAGCAGGCGTATGAACAGGCAAGCTGAGCAAAGGCAATCTGTGACCAGCAAAACCCCGGGCTGTAGTAAAGGCATTGTGTTCCAGTGGATTGTAATGATCTGTAAGTACTCAAATTGTAAACAAAAATATATATAAATATATAAAAAAAGCAAAATATCAGTTAGTAATTGTAATTAGTAATTTTACTAGTTTGTAATTAAATTAGTAATTTTAAAATTAGAAACTTTGTAATTTTAGTGAAGAACTTTGGAATGATGTCAGCCTGGAGGAAGACACTATGTACAATGAAATCTACTTTAATTATTTTTGATGAGGTGCAACATTTTACTATACTGCTGCTTCACAGCTCAACCGTCCTGAGTTCTAATCCCAGCTTGGTCAGTGGTGTTTGCTTGCTCCCCACATTAGTGTTCTTCTGGTGCTTTCAGTTGTTTATGTGTATAATGAATTGCCTTCCTATACAGAGCTTCCTTCTGCCATGTGCCCAGTGCACATCCTGTGCCCCAATACCCTAAGGAATAAGTGGGAACATAAATTAATAAATCTAGTTCCAGAGCAACTTGTCTTTTACACCCCCACAAAACTTTCCCTCATCTGTCCTCTCTTCCTCCTCTTCCATGCTCAAATGGACACTATAGAATGGTGTCTTTATATCGCATTTCAATTTAGCATTATTGGGGCCTCTTTATGTTGTTGCTTCCTTCTGTAATTTTTTTCAGTGCTGTCACTGGAGGAACTGGGTGTCTGCCTGCTGCAGCTTACACTATCCTGTTACCTCAAAACAACACCTATGAGGCTCCCAGCTTCACCTCAAACACCCTACCATTCAGGGCTGTCCCCTTATATAAGCAACTGTTTGAGGTTTTTTACCCAGTGGGATGCCTGAACAGACAGAATGAAGATGGCGAGGGACACATAAATATCAAAAATGACGCTACCTCACTTAGCCCAGGGTCCCATGTAGACATTTTAAAGACCAGTAGTGTATCACTTTTCTACCTCACCAGGGACTTCTCTACTGTTGTCTTCTAACCATTCCTTTTCCTGTATCTGCTCCAACATGATTTTCATGTCCTCACCTACTGTTATGAACAGTTTTCATTATACATTTTTTTCTGTGTTTCTCTTTGTCTTTTCGCAAGACTGAGCCCTTGTTTAGAAGTTGTTTTCAGCCACTGATTCTGAATCTGATATCAATTTTGTGCTCAAAATCTTTATTTTTGGTTGTGTTAATTTATTTGTGACGTTTCTGCTGCCATTTTGTTTTTTTACGCTGCATTTTGCTACCCTGCCTTAGAAACAGCTTGCCGTTGTCAGGGTGTCCTTGCGACTGGTTAAAAGGCTGCCATTTCAGGGTTTACTCATCTGAGTTTGTTGATTCAAAACACCATTTTTTTGTCAAACGCTTTGTGCTTTTAAAACTTATTTTCTAACAGATTTTAACTGGTTTCATCTTGTGCTTGACATTTTGCCTTTCGATTTGGCCTTTGTAACAGTGTGGTTGATCTCCTGTTTTTTTATTTCTAATTATGTCTTTTATCCCTATTACTTTTAAAAATATTCTTGCCAGTGCCGCCAGCATAATACCTGCATGGTGTTTATCCATTTCTTTCTTTCTTTCCTGTTGGTAATTGTGCAAAGTAGTAGATAGTCCTGGAAGGGGTTCTGCTTCATTACAGGATACAGTCATAATATAACAAGCTAAATTAGTCACCGATCTGCTGTAGGAAGAAAGCTCCTAATTAAAGACTCTCCCACCAGGAATCAAACTAGAGTTCATATTGCTTCTTCCTGCATTCACACTTCCCTTCTGTTAGTGAGCTCCTCTTGATGAAGACCACTTGAAAAAAACACCAAGATTCTCATGTCCTTAGTACCTTGTTGGCTGTTCCTGCATGGTGCAGGTTGTATTTTGCTTTCATTCTGAGGAGCAACCCCACTGACTGAATAAAAAAGATTAAATCAAGCCTTGAAAAACAGATGTTAAGATGTTCCCCAAGTTGTTGTGACTATGGATATGACACCACACAACACTCTTGTTTTTTTGTGCTTGATGATGCAGTGACAATATGACGTTAAAGAACCACCATAAATGTGGGATTATAATGTAATAACATCTGTAAATAACACGTTTGTGATAAATTAAAATGGCAGGCACGTCTAATACACTCATTAACTGGTATGATCAGATTAGGAAGATTGTTCTTCCTTGAGACTAGACTAGTAAACATCCATCCATCCATTTTCCAACCCTCTGAACCCGAACAGGGTCACGGGGGTCTGCTGGAGCCAATCCCAGCCAACACAGGGCACAAGGCAGGAAACAATCCTGGGCAGGGTGCCAACCCACCGCAGGACACACACAAACACACCCACACACCAAGCACACACTAGGGCCAATTTAGAATCGCCAGTCCACCTAACCTGCATGTCTTTGGACTGTGGGAGGAAACCCACGCAGACACGGGGAGAACATGCAAACTCCACGCAGGGAGGACCCGGGAATCGAACCCAGGTCCCCAGATCTCCCAACTGCGAGGCAGCAGCGCTACCCACTGCGCCACCGTGCCGCCTGACTAGTAAACAACAGAATGGAAAATAAAATACTTATCAGACACTTTTTCAAATGGCTTTTGACGGCACCTTCACACCTTGACACCTCACATTCCCAGAACATTCTTAACTTGGAGACTTGAAACAGAATGATGTTTATGATGTCTGGGGAAGAAATAACATACATTATTTTTTTTTAAATTTCTTTTTTCATTTTAGGGCTATGGTGTGCCCAGTAATGCACCAGAAGCATCAGAAAGAATCAGGTCTGGAGTGAATGCCAGTCCATTGCAAGGCACACACTCAGGTTTTACATGGGGCCTTTATTTGTACAAATCACTCAAAGATATGGGAGGAAAGAAAACTTACACAGGTATAGTAAAGTGAGCCATAACATATCATTTTCTAAGACATCTTAATCCTGAGCAGGGTCGTGGTGTAGGGTGCTGAAGATTATTCCGGCAAGCATAGGCCACAGGGCAGGAACAATCCTGCTAGTACATTGCAGGGTGCACTCCTAGTGTACAGTAGTGGCCTAAAGTTTTGGAAGTGACACAAATGTTGTATTTTGTAAACTTTGCTGCTTCAGCATTTTCAGATTATTTTTTTAAAGGATTTCATTTAACTTGACTCCTCTGTGTGTTTGTTTGTCTAGGTGTAATCTTGCAACTGATTTTAAACCCACTTTTGGCAAAGTGAATTTCTTCAAATTTTGCATATGTGTTCAGTATCGATAATAATCCATCAAAACCAATGCAATTACATAACAAATTTTGCCATAATAAATGGTTATGCGATTCCAATTAACACACGCACAACAATGATGGATAGAGAATATAGTGAGATATAGGAGCATACAAGTGAGAGACGCATCGGATTGCCCCCACTTGCCTCTTCCAGTGAGTGGAGTGGGTAAATATGTGTGCCGACTTTACTTGTTTACTCTTGCAAAGGAGTAACCTTGATGATCACATTGAGCAAGTATTATTGTAAGCTTGCCATTCTGTCGTTGCAGTGACCGAGCGCTAATCCCATAAGAGCCTGAACAGAAAAATAAACACCAAAATATAATTCTTTTTAGTATTCAAATAATTCTGCAAAGAAAATGTATTATGTAATACTTTTAAAGAAGCTTCCCGTTTATGAAAAATTATTAAAGAAAAATCATTTGCAAAATATTGAAAAACTAAAAAGTAAAAAATAAAATACAGTATATAAAAAAAATTGTAAGTGAAACGATTTTACTTTACTGATACTAAAAAGCAAAAAATAAACATTTCTTTAACCACAATTTTCATGGTTATATGTGACTAAATAAAATCCTGGGGCACACATAAATTGAATTCATTCAATCAGTTAGTAGAGTAGCTACTTTCATCATCTTATATATAAATGTCTACTCATGGAAGTGTGTGTGTCTTCCCGGCATGGAAGTGAAAGGTGGTGTCGGGGTAAGGGCTCCACCTGCGAGGAAACAGAAAACTCGTTTAGCCGCTAATAACACAAGTGGGGCCTAGGACCTCGGGCTTTTTACAGCAAGGGCTTACACAGATAGTAAAATAAAAAAAAAAAAAGCAACTACATTGTAATTCCCCACCGTGCTAAACAAGTTTCAAAAATTGTTTGAATCAATTAATTTATGTGCAGTCCATGATTTTATTTAGTTACATATAACCATGAAAATTGTAGTTAAAAGAAATTAGTTTTTTGCTTTTTAGTGAATTTATAACTAAAGTAAATAAAATCGTTTTACTTAAAAAAATTTTTTATATATTTTATTTACATGTTTCAATGGTATACTGAAGACCAATTATAAACATTTCATAAGTTTTAAAGGCTGTTCTGGACAAACACATCAAATTTATGTAAAGAGTCAATATTTACAGTGTTGGCCCTTCTTCTTCATAACTTCTGTAATTCGCTCTGCGATATCAGCTCCAGGGCCAAATCCTGACTGATGGTGATGCATTCTTGCGGCTGCTTGGAATTGATCACAATTTGGGGGCTTCTGCTTGTCCACCCTCTTTTTGAGAATTGACAACAGGTTCTCAATGGGATTAAGATCTGGAGAGTTTCTTTCAATGTTATGATCTCTGAACCATTTCATTATCACTTTTGCCTTGTGACATGCTGCTCCATAATGCTGGAAAATATGCAGATCATCAACAAACTGCGCCTGGATTGTTCAGAGAAGATGCTCTTGGAGGACGTTTTGATTCCATTCTTTACTGTATTTATGGTGGTGTTCTTGGGCATAATTGTGAGTGGGCCCACCCCCTTGGATGAGAAGCAACCCCACACATGGATTGTCTCAGGATGCTTCACTGTTGGCACCGTAACGCAGGTCTCATGGTAGTATTCACCTTTTTCTTCTCTGGAAGACCAATTTTCCAGATGTCCCAAACAGTAGGAAGGAGGATTCATTTGAAAAAAGAACTTTGCGCCAGTCTTCTGTTGTCCAGTCCTTGTAAGTTCTGCAGAATTTCAGTCTGTCTTTGATGATTTTCTTGGAAAGAGATGGCTTCTTTGCTGCCATTCTTGACACAAGGCTGTTGTCCAAAAGTCTTCACCTCATTGTGCGTGCAGATGCACTCACACCAACCTGCTGCCAATACTGAGCAGGCTCTGCACTGGGGGCAACACAATTCTGTAGTGGACTCCACAGGAGAAGATGATCCTGGTGCTTGCTGGACAATTTTAGCTGATCATTTTGTGGCAGGTGTGGCAGGCGGCCGGGGTCCATGCCCAGCCGGGACGCCCCTGCACACTATATTCAGGGGGAGCAGCCCTGGACAGTGCAATACGTCCCCCTGGACGCTAAATGCCCCCCCCCCAAACCGGTTTGGAGCAGTGCCTCAGTTTCCCACAGTGCTCCGTGGGAATTGGAGTTAGGTGCAGCCCTGTTGGGTCCCGCAGGCACCGCCAGGGGGTGCTGTGTTTGGGACTCCTGAGCCCGTGTGGGCAGCATATTCATCACACCTGGAAGTGCAGCCAGAACTCGGTGATCAAGCACCTGGAGCACTTCCGTGTGAACTATAAAAGGATCCAGCGACCACCACTCAGCGGCCGGAATCGGGTGGAAGTGGACAAGGTTGCCTGGGAGGAGTGGTGGTGCCAAAAGGAGAAAGTGCTTGGTGACTGTTGTGTGTCTGTAACTGTGTATTGCCTGCGGGGTTCACGGGGAAGACGTGCCCCACAGGTGAAGAAAAAATAAATATTCTATTCTATTTTACACGTGCCTCCATGTCAATCTGTGTCGGGTCAGGCACTATATAGCGCCTTATTCACATAGGGCCAAAATAAGTGAAAATGGGTTTTTGTGATAAAGTTAACTTTTTATGCTAATAAAGCTCTTTGCTATGAATTAATATGCATCTGATCACTCCGCACAATAATATAAAAACAATGTGAATCACCACCACAAAAACTAAAGCCGCAGATATTGCAAAACACAACATTTGTGTCACTGCCAAAACTTTTATCCACTCCTGTACATGGGGTCCTTTATATTTGCAAGTCATTCAAAGATAAGTCTTTGAGATACGGCAGGAAAATGCAGTACTGAAAGAAAACCCATACAGATTTTTAAAGTACAGTATTCATTTAAATTTCTCTGTGAGTTATGAAGTCCAATTAACAACAATGAATAACTGGAACAAAAACCCAAAGCTGCAGAAGTCATTCAATACGGTGACTAAGCACAAATAATCTAGGGAAAAGGAAAAAGAATGCAGTTGTCTGCTACAGCATACAGGAGGCACTCCAGCCAGTCTAAGAGAGACCAGTGAAACTAACTAGTGAGGAAATGGGAGGACTGCTGACCGGTGCTGCATTCTGGGAGTTTTCTGTAGGCTAGAAAGAGTAACTGGAGAGAAGCAATTCTAAATAAAACCACTAGAGGGAGGCATAATAAAAGAGGTCATATCAAAAAACCTACTAAGAAATAAAACCTAGGATAATAATTAAGAACTGCAGCAATTCTGATCAAAGAAATTACTTGCTTTTGAGTTGTTTATTTTATTTTAATCATCAACAGAAAGCACCTAGTGTATAATGAATCACAGACAGGCGCACAGACGTGGTTTATCGGGTTTGTGTTTTTGTGGTGTGTGTGTGTTTGTGGGACTTATTAAATATTACACTGAAAAAAGTCCTTTGTTCCCAGAAGTAGTCAGAAAATGATTGGTTTATTGTACCAAAACAATATTATCTTACAGTTAAAATAAGTGTTATCACACCCAGTGCCAGGTTATTTTGAGCTCTAGTTCAAGCTTATTAGTGCGCCAACCAACTGTTCAGTAGCTAACCCGCGCGGATGGGTCTCAAACCTTATGATCTGCTGTGAGGGATGGCCGGCCATATATTCCGGCCAACACCTCCAAGCCGCCAGATGGAGCCCTCCCGGCAGCATGGAAGTTCCCCGAATTCCAGCAGGGCCTCATGGACCTTGTAGTTTTTACAACTAGCCCTGCTGGATACCATAGTGACCACCAGGAGATGCTGTAGGGAAGCTCAGGGAATACTATGTGCCCTATAACCCAGAAGTGCGTCCTGGTCGCATGGACAAAAGGAACAACATGCTTCCGGGATGAAGAAAGAGTTGTTTTTATCTGACCCGAAAGTGCTAAGAGATCACATAGACAGGGGTTCGGGAGCACTTCCGGGTCATGGACTATAAAAGGACCATGGGAAATCCCAGACGGCGAGCTGAGCAGGATGGAAGGGTGGCAATGCGTCTGGGAGAGTGGAGGATTGATTATTGATTAGTTATTGTTTATTATATGAGTAGTGTGGAGTGCTTTGTGCACTGTGTATTAAGAAAATAAAGTCATATTGGACTTTTACCTGGTGTCTGGAACAAGGGTTCAAGGGAGCGATAGCGCCCTCTATCTGTTACACTGCACCCTAATTCACCTTTATGGTGGCGTTGGCCCTGATCACACTCTGGCATTTGAGAATCCCACCACTGCTGGACCCCAGGCTTGCTGCTGACTTAGAAACTGAGAAGTTTTGAATTTCTTCCCTCCATCACCTCCCACCCTTCAGATATCTGCACATACTGACAGCACCAGGACAAGGTGAAAGGTGGAGAAGTGGCAGCACTCCGTCTAACAGACAGAGAGGAGAAGAGAGGAACAGAGCACCCTGACCTCAACAGCTACATTCACAGTGCCGGTATTCTTTGGGGTCAAATGGCAGAATCTTTTACAGTGCCTAGTGGTTCTTTAATTAAAGGTAAGTATAAAATTATTATATTGTGTCGTGATTGGTGTGCGCTGTTGTGGTTATTACATATGTGAAAAACGCAATTAATTGTGCCTGTCATGGCCTAATCATCTTGAATCCTGCCTTGAGCCCAGATGTTTTAAGATGGGCACTGCTTCCGGTCATTCATTGGAGTAACTGGTTTCTAAAAATCATTAAACGAATACACGCTAAGCAAGTGGATCCTCAGTCCTCATCCTGGAGATACTGGAGGCAGAGGACGCCGCAGAAAAAGGCCTGCATTAATTGAGTAAAAGGTTATGTAAATAAACTTCTAAAAACACTTAAAAGTCCTGGATCCAAATATCAGTGTAATGAAATCTGAACATCCGCAATTGTCAAATGTTTATTGAAAATATTGTTAAAATATCGTGGACATTGTTGCAAGGCAGGCCATGTGGTGTTGTGGTTAAGGCTTTGGACTTCAGACCCTTAGGTCTTGGGTTCAAATCCTGCTACTGACACTGTGTGACCCTGAGCAAGTCACCTGACCTGCCTGTGCTCTAATGGGAAAACCAAAAGAAATGTAACCAATTGCATCTTAAATGTTGTAAGTCACTTTGGATAAAGGCATCAGCCAAATAAATACATGTAAATATAATTCAAAGTTGAAGATGGGAAGTAGTAGTAGTAGTAGTGAAAGCTCCACTGGCTGCAATAACGACCCAAGCACTTTCTGAAGCTGATAGTCAGATCTGCCACCCAATTTGGGAGGGTTTTGGCCCTTTCTTCTGTTGGTTTCATTTGTGTGAAGATGGCGGAACAGCGATTGGTACTGCATGAGGGGGGCAGTGCATGGGCTTTCACTGCTTGCAACTCCTTGTTCTCACATTTCACAATTCCATACTGGCCCCTAACTAAAATGTGTGCTTCCTGTCCTGGGCTGGGTTTCTGCCATGACACTGAGACTGTAGGTTGTTACTCTGTCTCAATAAACTCATTCAATGGAGACAATAGATTGATGCAACTTAAAGTAGGAAAATGTAAGAAAATCAGACTTTATTTATCTCAGTAATACTTGATTTCTTAATTCAACAGTCTGTCTATTTACTGAACTAACTTAACCAACTTCTGTAGAGTTTGACAGACAGCTGGGACTCTTTCCTGGCCAGGGCGCTTCCATAATGGAATGGCACTACCTCTGCTGGAGCCCTGATGGCAGCCCCCCCCTGGGATGCAGCAGTGCCTTGGATTCCCACAGGGCTACATGGGAGTTGGAGATTGGCACAGTCCTATTGGGTTTTGTGGGTGCTGCCGGAGTGACAAAGTCCTACCACATCGGGCTTCCACCACACCTGGGACCACTTCCAGATCATGCTGATGGGCCAACTGAAGGGCTCCCGGGTGCAGCATGAAACGGACTACCTCACTTCACTCAGGGAGCCAGAGTCGGAAGGGAGAAGATGAAGCTTGCTGGAAGAGGAGGAGTGGAGGCAGAAGGAGACAAAGACAGAGAGCAGAGAAAGAAGTGATGTGTACTCTTTATTATTGTGCTTGGTTCATACTGGGACTGTGTTGTGCAAGTGGGATACTTGGGAAACTTTTCCCTCATTAAAAAAAGCCAGTGTTGTACCTGATTATACCTGATTCATGCAAATGGATAAAATTATGGACAATAGGCAGTTCTCCCAGGAATGATCATCCTACCAACATTTCTCCAAGTTCAAGGGGAAAAACTGTCCACAAGTTCACAGAAAAATCCTTGAACTTCATCCAAGTATCTGCAGGCAAAATGGGATATAAGGCAGATGTGCAAGGCAATAGGACCTAGTTCACTAATAAAATGATGAGTGCTTGTCTCAGACTTGCCATGATGCACCTGGACTGTTGGCAAATCAAGTACAGTCCAGGGAAGAATGAATCAAAAATGGCTGACTTGCATCCTCTTGTGTCTTGAGTAATGTGTCTTGGAATAAACACAAGGGATCTGCAGATTGATATACTGTTAATTAGGCAAAATAAAACACATGTGGAGACCCCCAAAAGCCAAAAGGGTACTCAGATGAAAGCAGTTCTCATAAAGCATATAAAAATAATAAAAGACAGAGTCAAGGGTGCAAGTCTATACACGAGGAGAGGTCTTTTCTAAACTTCAATACAAATGAAAAACAGTCCTGTCTGGAAAACAAACTTGGCCTTGTAAATAGACGGAAAGTAGAAGCTTTTAAGAATTCTAAAAATGCAAACAGTACCATAATGCAATGCTTCTAATGCTTCTCTCTTGGCATTTCTGTCAGGCCTTCTAATTACTTATACCCAGAATCATTTACATTACAAGACACCTTAAATAATACATTACTCCACAGATAACACTATATTTTCATATAAGATCCTCATCCTACCAGTTAACCAGATGTATTTTTGGTGATATCTTGCTGATTTCTTTAGTACCTAATTGACTTTAAGTCATTCAAAGGGCCAAGAATCACTCTTTGAATAAATGGATTCTTCAGAATGATGGGAAAGTATTGGTCCAGGAGTTGAAACAAAGCTCCGATTTGGTACTTCTCTCCAAAGTTTGTTGGGTTTTTTTGCCACTAGAGAATTTAAATTTAAAGGCAAAATGAGTATCGGTAACCCACAAAAAACAGACATAGAGAGTGATAATTTGTGTCTCCTGTGCAAGTACACAGGAGAAAGTACAGTAACTCAAAATAACCACAAATGAAAAAAACATTTTGTCCTGCAAAAAAATAAACAATCAAACAAAAAAAGATCAAAACTTGCAAGCAAGTCTTTGTCTCAATGGGTAAACACAAGTCATTTTTGTCAGTAGGTTAGCCTATCAAAGTCCATACCTAAACATCACGGAGTTGTGGTAGGAAAACTTAAAGTAAAATATCCCTGCTTAAAAACTCACAAAATTGATTGAGCTAAAGCATTTTTTTCAAGGTGAAGTCGGCAAAGGACATTCAGAGTACTCCGAGAGAATGATCAATGACTGCTGAATACTAAAGTGAAGCTAAAGTAAGGGGGCTGTTACTTTTCAAGAGAGGGGAAACTGGGCATTGCATAGCTCTCTGATAAATTATAATACAGGTGCATCTCAATAAATTAGAATATCATTGAAAGGTTAGTTTATTTCAGTAATTCAATTCAAAAAGTGAAACTCATATATAGATTCATTACACACACTGATATATCTCTTTTCATTTTGCTGATTATGGCTTACAGGTAATGAAAACTCAAAATTCAGTATGTCAGAAAATTAAAATACTGTATTACATAAGAACAATAAAAAAATGATTTTTAATATACAGAAATGTTGGCCTACTGAAAAGTATGTCCATGTATGCACTCAATACTTGGCCAGGGCCACTTTTGCAAACTACTGATTACATAAATTTCTGTATGGACATTGTAGTTCCAGTAAGAACAGTACGCTGCTATGCTAACAACAAGCCATGGATTACAAGTGACATCAAGGTCCTTTTGAACCAGAAGAAAAGGGCTTTTAAAGGCGGTGATCAGCATGAGCTCAAGCACGTGCAGAAGGAACTCCGAGTCCAGCTCAGAGTGGCGAAGGAGCAGTACAGGAGAAAGCTGGAGCAGAAGTTGCAGAACAACAGCATGAAGTAAGTGTGGGATGGGATAAAGATCATCACTGGCTGCAGCTCGAAGCAGGGTGCCACCATCGAGAGAGATGTGGAGAGAGCAAACCAGATGAACAACTTTTTTTAACAGGTTTGACCACCCTAACCCACTCTCGCCTCAGCGTACTGCACCCTCCATCCATCCTTCTGCTGATACCAGCATAGGAGACAGTTTCCCCCAACCCACAATTACAACAGCGCAGGTGAGCTGAGAGCTGAGGAGACTTTGTGCCAGCAAAGCAGTGGGTCCAGATGGAGTATCGCCACGACTGCTGAAGGCCTGTGCATCGGAGCTGGGGAGTCCTCTACAGCGCATCTTCAACCTGAGCCTGGAACAGGGGAGAGTCCCGAGGCTTTGGAAAACATCTTGCATCATCCCAGTCCCAAAGATATCACGTCCTAGTGAGCTGAACGACTTCCGGCCTGTCGCTCTGACGTCACATGTGATGAAGACCATGGAGTGGCTGCTGCTTCACCACCTAAGGCCACAGGTCCACCACGCCCTCGACCCTCTGCAGTTCTCATGCCAGGAGAAGGTGGGAGCGGAGGATGCCATCATCTACATGCTACACCGATCCCTCTCCCATTTGGACAGAGGCAGTGGTGCTGTAAGAATTACGTTTCTAGACTTCTCTAGCGCCTTCAACACCATCCAACCTATGCTCCTTAGGGACAAGCGGACAGAGATGGGAGTAGATTCATACCTGGTGGCATGGATCGTGGACTATCTTACAGACCTCAGTATGTGCGTCTCGGGAACTGCAGGTCTGACATTGTGGTCAGCAACACAGGAGCGCTGCAGGGGACTGTACTTTCTCCGGTCCTGTTCAGCCTATATACATCGGACTTCCAATACAACTCGGAGTCCTGCCACGTGCAAAAGTTCGCTGACGACACTGCTATCGTGGGCTGCATCAGGAATGGGCAGGAAGAGGAGTATAGGAACTTAATCAATGACTTTGTTAAATGGTGCAACTCAAACCACCTACACCTGAACACCAGCAAAACCAAGGAGCTGGTGGTGGATTTTAGGAGGACCAGGCCCCTCATGGACCCCGTGATCATCAGAGGTGACTGTGTGCAGAGGGTGCAGACCTATAAATACCTGGGAGTGCAGCTGGATGATAAATTAGACTGGACTGCCAATACTGATGCTCTGTGTAAGAAAGGACAGAGCCGACTATACTTCCTTCCAATAAGAAGCTGCAGATGTTCTATCAGACGTTTTTGGTGAGCACCCTCTTCTACGTAGTGGTGTGCTGGGGAAGCAGCATAAAGAAGAGGGACGCCTCACGCCTGGACAAACTGGTGAGGAAGGCAGGCTCCATTATAGGCACGGAGCTGGACAGTTTGACATCCGTGGCAGAGCGACGGGCACTGAACAGGCTCCTGTCAATAATGGAGAATCCACTGCATCCACTAAACAGTATCATCTCCAGACAGAGGAGCAGCTTCAGTGACAGACTATGCCACTCTTCAATTCTACCTGGGGGGGTCAAACATTAAAATTATACAAAGTTATTGTCTGTCTGTATACCTGCATTGTTATCAGCATTGTTATAACTCTTTAATTTAATATTGTTCTTTATCAGTATGCTGCTGCTGGAGTATGTGAATTTCCCCTTGGGATTAATAAAGTATCTATCTATCTCATGAGTTACTGCATCAGTGCAGCATGGCATGGAGGTGATCAGCCTGTGGCACTACTAAGGTGTTGTGTGGTGGCTCTTGAAGCACCGACTCCAGCTGCACTTCACTCCTGGTGAATCTCCCCCAGATTCTTGAATGGGCTGTGCTTCACAATCCTCTCAAGGCTGCGGTTATCCCTGTTCCTTGTGCACCTTTTTCTGCCACATTTTTTCCTTCCACTCAACTTTCCATTATAGGTTTGGATACAGTACTCTTCTGGACAACTGTCAAGATAGCAGTCTTCCCCATGATTGTGTGGCCTACTGAACCAGACTGTGAGATCATTTAAAGGCTCAGGACACCTTTGCAGGTGTTTTGGGTTAATTAGCGGAGTGGAGTAGGACATGTATAAACGGTGCATACGCAAAAAAATGTTGCATACTCCCATTTCCACGCTCAAATCGCAATGTATAAAACCTAAACTTGGTGTAAAGCCACGCACATTTTCACAGTAGCTCAAATCCTGGCGTACACAAGTTCTCCACTTTGTTTTGCAAACTGGCGGCACCCAGCATCA
The DNA here is from genome assembly GCF_900747795.2 of Erpetoichthys calabaricus. Taxonomy (NCBI): domain Eukaryota; kingdom Metazoa; phylum Chordata; class Cladistia; order Polypteriformes; family Polypteridae; genus Erpetoichthys; species Erpetoichthys calabaricus. The sequence goes on along the minus strand of NC_041410.2, from coordinate 28,317,312 downwards.
AAGTAGTGCTTTTGCTCCAGTGTGGTTTCCCTTTCTTTTTAGATCCACATCCCTGACGTGGCTTTATTAAATATACTGAAATTAACTGCATATTGTTTATTAGTTTAATGCATCGGATTGTAATTAACCTGTAACAATATAATGGTCCATGAAATGGACCAACTATTCCAAAAACCATAGCTGCTTTAGCGTTGTTACTCTCACTGCACCTTCGTTCAGCTGCTCCCGTTAGGGGTTGCCACATCGGATCATCGTTTTCCATATTCCACACCACCCTCTGCAATTGGATCCTGGACTTCTTGAGAGAGAGGCCCCAGTCAGTTTGGATGGGCTGCAACACTTCCAGCATCATCACACTGAGCACTGCAGGGCTGCGTGCTTAGTCCACTGCTCTTCACCCTGCTGACTCACGACTGCACAGCCATGCACAACACCAACCACATCATCAAGTTTGCGGATGATACGACAGTGCTGGGACTGATAAGCAGGGATGATGAAAGAACATAGAGAGATGAGGTGCAACGGCTGTCCGCATGGTGTGAAGACAACAATCTCTCTCTCAATGTCGACAAGACAAAAATGATAATTGTGGACTTCAGAAAATCACGTCCTGCCCACATCCCACTCAGCATCAACAGTTTAGATGTGGAGACTGTTAGGAGTACCAAGTTCCTTGGTGTGCACATAACTGAGGAACTTACGTGGACACAACACCTCATCACTAAACAAGAAAGCCCAGCAGAGACTACACTTCCTGAGGGGGCTGAAGAGAGCAAGTCTTTCCCCTTCCATCCTCACCATGTTCTACAGAGGCACCAGAGTGTTCTGACCAGCTGCATCACGGTCTGATATGGCAACTGCAACATATCCGACCGCAAGCGCCTGCAAAGGATAGTGAAGACAGCAGAGAACATTATTGGGGTGCCTCTCCCTTCACTACAGGACATATTTTACAAACGCAGTGTCCGCAAGGCCTGCAGCATTGTGCAGGACCCCTTCCACCCCTCACATGGACTTTCCACACTTCTGCCATCCAAGAGAAGATACTGCAGCATCAAAGCCAGATCTGCCAGGCTGCAGGAGAGTTTTTACCCCCCCCCCCCAAGCTGTTAGACTCCTTAACACCAGGCTGCCCCCTAGGACCTTCCACACGGCCTCAACCACCTCTAAAAACAGAACTTTTAGACATGCGAGCCACTGTCCTGCAAAGACGAGTGTGCATGTAGAGAAGAACTGAAAATCTCATACTGACCTTTAAGGATTTTGACACTCTTGTTATCCTTCTGCTGTGAAACATCCTGACCTGTCATTGTTTACACATGTCTTAAACAACTATTACCATACACTGACCATTTCTGTATTATCTATATTTATTATATTACATATCTTACACATCAATATTGCTGCTACTTCTTTGTGTTTTAATTTTAAATTTAAATTTTAATTCTATTTTTAATTTATTATTTGCACGTCATGTTGTTACACTGTGGACCCTGAGCTTCACAATTTCGTCTATCTGTATACTCGTGTATGGCTGAGATGACAATAAAGTTCACTTTGACTTTGATATTACTCTCACTGCACCACTCGGAGCAGATGATCGGAAGGAGAATTAATCGGTATACAGCATCAAGCACATGCTGCATAAGCCATGCTGCCTATTTGAACTGCTCTCATCCGGCAAACACTTCAAAGCCTTTCCTGTACGGACCTCGCGGTTCAGAAACCGTTTCATCCCAAGAACTATAAATGCACTCAATCAGTCCATCAAGTGCTCCTTATAGAACTGTTTGTACTGATAAGTACAATTACCTCACTGTAAACTTGCAATAGTTTTAATATTGCACAACCTGAGCCACTTTATAAAGCGCATATTTACATATGATGAAAATATTTAAGATAAAATGCAGAAAAATGTTTTACATTTTACAGATAAATTTTAATAATCTATTGTTAATAATTAAACATGTGAGGACACTGTGTCGCAGCGCTAGCGAAGCGCTATCACCCCAATTATTCCTGTCTCACGCTGTATTCTTGCTGGGGCTGGTGCAACACTGGAAAGATAAATAGAATAATTAAACATGTACTACGAAGATATTTCAATGTTCCTTAAAAGTTTTGAAGAATCGGCGTTCTAAGCTTACAGATGGCTTAACGTCTATTACAGGACTGATTGTGTCGCGATTGGTTACATGGAGAAAGAAAAGGAAGGACAGGAATTTGGGGTTAGTACGTTTGAAAGAGACAGTACTGCTGCAATAAATTATTTCATTGAAGGTTGCACATGGCGCAGCAAGCATCTTGCGGGAGGCAGGAACAATCTGTGGATGAGGCACCACTGTGTTCCCATGTTTAAGAACATGCTTTAATTCCTATCATCATGAAAATTATATCAAGTATACATCTCATTATTTTAATTATTCAGAGAGCTGTAATATCACGAATGTAATGGATTCTGTGTCCTGTCAGAGGAAGAGAAAGTGCGTTTAAGCACGTAGTGATTCACACACAGAGCACATAGAAGAACAGATACAAAAACAAAGCATTTAATGTGCTACTTTAGTTACGATAGTATTTGAGAAACTAGTAAATTAAACGATTTAAAGATGAAGTTTATGTTGTTCTACTTTAATGACAAAGTAAACTATGTGATCAAAGTGGAAATTTTGAGATTAAAGTTGGCATTTAGTGCTTTTTTTCTCACTGTATCCCTATTTTTTTTCTTTTCTCTCTACCCTAATAAGCTTTCATATGACACACAGACTGTGGGCTACGACTCGCCTTTTCATGGCAAATCTGATATGTGACTTTTTTTTATTTCGGGCGCTGTGCGACTTTGTGAACTTGACCTTAGGAGTGTCTCCGACGCTCTGTCACTCGATCAACTTCCTTTTGTTGAATATATCACTGTTTAAACCAACAAATAGTACATTTTTCCTTGCCTCCACTTGGTTTTCGCTGAAATTCTTCTATTTTCCCCTGTGCTTTTGCCATTGTCTTTTCACAGAAGGCTAAGCTTAAGGGCTATTTTATATTGATTTGCATATTCATAGACACAATTCTGGGAGGAGTTAGGGCGGGACAGCAGGTGCGTGCACGTGTCGTTACTTTTCACGCGAACCGGGATTTATATAGCAGAACAACATGGAAGTTGGCGTTCGTACAGATTTATGCATCTGGATTTTTTTGTGTGTAAACACATTTCCGCTTTTGTCCATACGCTATGTTATAGTGTGAATTCTATGCATGGCGTTATGCATGAGGCCCCAGGAGTCTACAATATTTATTTATATACAATACAGTATATAACATTTTCACAATATTCTAATTTTCTGAGATACTGAATTTTGGGTTTTCATTAGCTATAAGCCATAATCAGTAAAATGAAAAGAAATAAACACTTAAAATTTATATCACTGTGTGTAATGAATCTATAGAATATATGAGTTTCTCTTTTTGAATTGAATTACTGAAATAAATTAACTTTTCAATGATATTCTAATGTATTGATGCACCTGTAAAAATAACTCAGGGTAACCTTTAATATTACACTTTGCTTAAAAATATGATTGATTTTCTGCATTATTGGAAATATCTGTTAGTCAGTCAGTCATTGTCCAACTCACTATATCCGAACACCGGGTCACGGGGGTCTGCTGGAGTCAGTCCCAGCCAGCACAGGGCACAAGGCAGAGCACACACACCCACACACCAAGCACACACTAGGGACAATTTAGGATCGCCAATCCACCTAACCTGCATGTCTTTGGACTGTGGGAGGAAACCGGAGCACCACGCAGACACGGGGAGAACATGCAAACTCCACACAGGTAGGTCCCGGGAACCGAACCCAGGTCTCCTTACTGGGAGGCAGCAGCACTACCCTTGCGCCACCTGCAGAAAATCAGATATAGAAATTACTTTAACAGAACAAAAGGTGCACATCAGACCAGAATACACCACTGGAGCAGCTCTGCCACTTCGTGATGAATGCTGTTTGCTGAGCACATTTAAAAACACTTCTGTAACACATGACATTAAATAATTACCAGGGACGCTTGAATGACCTGGCTCAATAGATGAGGGAATCTTAAAGAAAACTGTATGGGATGTAAGGAAAAAAAAAACAACAGGTAAAAACTCATCCAGTATTAACAGGGGTCCTATATTTGCAGTACATGCCCCCCCCTAAAGAGAGCAAGCCAGCAGAGGAGACAAACGAAGGCGAAGTTGTCTGCATTCACACTTCCACTGCTCTGATGTGATTGGGTACGACATTTGTGCAACATCAGCCACTTACGGCCAATGAAATCTTTGGAGAGCTGCTATGCACGTGCTCTTCAGGCTCACTAAGAATACTTTAATGGCTCAGTGGGTGGAGGGTTCAGTTGTGCTTTCTTGTAATGTAAAACTTATTCGTGCAGAAGGAATAGTCATGGATAATTAATAATAATCTCTTTAATTATTCATATGTTTTGGGAATTGAAGGAAAAAAAAAAAAACACACACCTTCCATGCATTCAATTTCAGCAGACATGATAATTGCCCATAGCAGAGACCAAGTTTGGTCCTTGAGGACCACAGTGGGTACAGACATGTTTGTTACAACCAAACTACTAAACTAAAAGACCGTTAACACGGCTGCTCCTCAAAGAAGTTTTGTGCTTTTTTCAATTATCTTGCCTTTTAAGATTGGTTCTGTTTTATTTGCTTCTCATTTTCTTAACCAGCTCTAGATGTGGCTCTGCCAAAGGTACCTAGATCTAAATTAATTGAACACACGGATGTTGTCAATTAGGTGGGATGGGCATGTTAATCTAGAATGATCCAACAAACAGGTACTAAGGCGAGTGTTCATTCTTAAATGAAATTAGTTTCATGTTGAATACAATTCAGGACTGCCAAGAGCTCCCACCAGCTCAAGATGTGGTGTCAGTCCATTGAAGGGTACACTCATACACACATGGGCACAGGGGAGCTGGTCATGGGGTGGCTTGTTGTGTGTCATTATTGTTTGGCTGCTAATTAAAGAAAAAAACTATGGGGCCCGAGTCAAGTTAATTAAAAGTAATCGGCAGCAAAAACTGGTCACTAATTACAAAGATGGCAAGAATGAAAACCTTCAGCCATTGTGTCACTCGAGGCCTGGAGTTCGCCAGCCTTGTCTTAGAAAGAACAGAAAACAAGAGTTTTCGAAATGTGTGCTGTGGCAGAATGAGAGCAGCAACCAGCCATGGAATTAAATAACTGGTTTAATTAACAGCAAGAATTGGTTTCTCATTAAAGTGATTGGAGTGAAATTGGTTGGAGTTTGAAGCCCCAGTTTAGCTGGTCATCTGTTAGCTAAGCAGAAATGAGATGTGAAATGAGCTGTCATTTAATGAAGAAAGGAATCAATTCAGAGGGCTGAACTCTAACAGGGCTATTAAAGTGATGGAGGAAAAAGTTAATTAGCAGTGAAAACTGGTCACCGATTAGGAAAAGGGTTAGAATGAAAACCTGCAGCCACTGCGGCCCTCCAGGCCTGGAGTTCACCAACCCCGGAGTTAAACGGTCGGCCTTCTAAAGTTCAGTCCTGAGGGGGACTCCAGTGGCTGCAGATTCTTTCCCCAGCCAATAATGTAAGAGATCAATTACCAGCAGTAATTAAGAAAGCTGTTACCTAAACTTCCATGCCTTAGCAGGGATGTCAAACTCCAGGCCTGGACGGCCGCAGTGGCTACAGGTTTTCATTACAACCCTTCTCCTAATCCGTGACCAGTTTTCACTGCTAATTAAATTTTTCCCTTTTTACTAACCCTCTGCATGGCTGGCATTTAATGAAGAAAAGAATCCAAACAGAAATGACATGTGAAACGAGTCAGATGACCAGCTAAATTGGGGCTTCAAACTCCAACCAATTTCACTTCATTTCCTTAATGAGAAGCCAATTTTTGCTGTTAAACTCATTAATTCCATGGCTTGTTGCTGCTCTCATTCTGCCACAGCAGACATTTCCAAAAATTTAGATTTTCTGTTTTTCTTAAGATCATCAAAATGTTTTGAGCCGAGAGAGCAACCTTACTGAGACCATCACCTTTATTTTCAGATATTATGTGATGGGTGCAGGTGAACTGGTCATGTGGTGGCTTTTGTTTCTCAGTTTTGTTAGTCTTAATTAGCAGCCTAAGGGGCCCGAGTCAAGGAAAAAGAAACTAAGCGCAAAAAATTAGCAGCAGAAACGGATCACTAAGAAGAGGATTAGAATGAAAACTCGGGAGCTACTGCAGTTTGACATCCGTGCACTAGTGTCAATTCAAAACAGTTTGCTACATATTTAGCAAGCATTAGTTCGATGGGGTAATTTAAATGTTTGTATTTGGATTTTCAAAACCACCACCATGCAGCTTTGGTGATTTATGAATTGGTTCACCACGGAGTCCAACTCTCATTGTATCCTAAAGACCATTAACCGAGTGAAATAGACACCAGGGGAAGCAAATTATGGAAGAAAAAAGGTCACAACTAATTTGGGGCGTCAAGCATTTAAAGTGATGGCACATATTTGAGTCACACCCAGCGGTACAGAACACTCGCCCAGAGCTGCAATGGAAGAACAGGACTTCTTGTAAATGAAAATCTGACAATTTCTGAATCCAAAGACCAATAAACTAGAAAAAAACAAAAAAAACAAACATTGTTCTAGTTGTGAACCGGACTTTTTTTTTTTTTTTTTTTTAATCTACAGGTTAAAACTACTGGCCACTGAGGTATTGCGCACACAATCCGTCTCATTTGTAACAGACTCACCTTGTTGAAGATACCAAGGTTGCTTTTTATGAAAGATAGCAGTCAATTGACCAATAATAATAATAATTCTTTGCATTTATATAGCGCTTTTCTCACACTCAAAGCGCTCATCTTCTTGACAATGCCATCTTAAATTTTAAAATCCTTACCCAGACATTGCAATTGGCCTCGGTGAAGGTCTGCCAGATGACTGTGCTGGTTATAGTGGGAGGCCATGCAGCCAGGTGACAAAGGTCATTTAGACGTTTTAAAAAGATCCTAGGAAAAAAGTTCAGTTACACTCCAAGATATTCACCAGTTTTTAAAAAAAAAAAGTCTATTTGTAGAGTGATGAATGGGACAAGTTTAAAGATTAAGAACTTACACTGAAAAAACAATCTCCTCCCAACAGTTTTAGCCATTTGTCAATACAGCATAATAGTGTTTAGTGACTTTCAGGCCAGTCCAAGAATGGTCCGACATCTTCACTATCTTCGGTCAGTGTCTGCTAGAAGTTCATAGCCGGACAGCGCTCAAGGTACCCCAAAACTCAAAATACAAAGTCTCTTGAAAATAAAGTCAAATGTTTATTGCAAAAAAAGATAAACCAGTATTGGTGGGAGAGAAAAGGACAAAATCCAAGAGAAAAAAAACCCACATCCCACAATCCAGTAGAACACTTTTATTCAAACAGGACGAGTTCACTAAATTACTGAAAAAATTCATGTATTGTACTTGTAGGCAAAGGGCTCATAGAATGTACAAAGTCCAAAGCTGCCAAAAAAATAAAAAAATAAACTGTAGAAAGGTCAACAACTGTTCCAATGTAGCAGCCAAAACATCTCCCCAAAATTTAGGAGCCTTACTGGCTTAAAAAAAATACCTTTAAGACAACCTTGAGCATGAGGGGGGGGTGAAGGCTTATTAGACCCATCTTTGTAATACGCATAATAGCGACACCTATCCTTGCCACCCAACCCTTACTAATGGCACCGAGGCCTTTCAAATATTTCCTCCCCAGCCAGCTAAAGGCAATGGCCTTCTACCATTTAGATAGAGGGGGAGAAACACTGCCATATCTACACTTTATTCCTACTGGTATATGCCATCATCTCGCACATCCCTGAAGATTACGCTGAAATTCTTTAAAACGACAATACATGAACGAATGAAGTAAAATTACATACAGATTTGCTTTCCCCTTTTGTGCTTCCCAAAATTTTGCGAAATCAGCTGCTTGCTGGCTTTTAGCAGCATAAAGGGAGTACGCAGCCACACGAGCATAGAACAAAAAACTGCCCGTCAACTGACCACTAACGAGGCTAGTCTGCTTAAAAAGGCGACTCCGCCAAGCCGGTAAGTGAAGGCATGATCTTAAAAATCGGATATAGATGTGCCAGCATTAAGTGCTTGGTTTTCAAACACACCGCATACTATGGTACCAGTTTAAAGAATGAGAAGACCACCTTAGAAAATATTGGGTAACTTGTCGAAGCTGCTTCGAAGTGAACAGTTCTATTCATTGTAACACATAGCCGTGACAAGTTAGTTCAAAAACCAGAGTATGCCCTCCAGACAGCCACTGTGGACCCTTTGTTTCAGCCGATCACACCCAGCCACTCCACTAGCTGGAGCAGGAGTTGCAAACTCTGGTCTTGGAGGACCACCATGGCTGCAGGACTTCATTCCAACCCTTTTAAATGAGTAACCTGTTTTTGCTGCTAAATTAAACTTCTCTTGAACCAATTGTAATAATAATAATTATTCATTACATTTATATAGCGCTTTTCTCAGTACTCAAAGCGCTGTCCACACAGGGAGGAACCGGGAAGCGAACCCACAATCTTCCAGTCTCCTTACTGCAAAGCAGCAGCACTACCACTGCGCCACCTGTGAGTAATGGACTTGCTCTTGAAGACTCAGTCCCCTTAATTGGTTATTTCCCCCCTTAAGCAGCCAAACAATAATGAGATACAAAATGAGCCAAAACTGGTGTCCATACTACAAATATTAAAATAAAGATGAAGGAATGTTGATCTGCTCAGGTCCCCAAAACATTACCAGTGCTCTTAGAAAATTAAATTTCGGAAATGTGCCAATGCCTCATGAGAGCAGCAACAAGCCATGGAATTAAAGAACGGGTTTAACAACAAGAATTGGCACCTCATTAAGCAGCTAGTTGGAGTGAAGTTGGTTGGAGTTTGAGGCCCTCACTTAGTTGGTCTTCTGTTGGCTCACTCACTTCACATTTCATTTCAGTGGGTGCCATTTTAGGAAAGAAATGAAGCAATTCAGAGGAACGAAGAAGAAATTAAGGGAAACTAATATTGGAAAAATTCAATTAAAATCAATTCACAAGAATTCAAATTAGCAGCACAGGCAGGGTACTGTTTAAAAAAAGGGTTAGAATGAAAACCTGCAGCCACGGTGGTTCTCCAGGACCGGACTTGGCAACCCCCCCCGAGTTGGAGGACACCTCAGGCATGGGCTGTGTGGAATTCCAGGGAAGGACACTTGACCTTCCAACATTTTACAGAAAAACAAAAAAAAAAAAAACTCTACTAAATTTAATATTCTGAATATTCTTTATTTTTCACATTCTGTATTTTATCTTTACAACAATCTTAGTTATTTTCCCCACAAGCACTTACATATTTTAACAGCTAAATGGAGAAGGAAAACTCAAGCAGACAAAAAAAAACAAAAACAACCCACATATATCCCCCATTAATTTTATAGTTAAATAAAAAGTTAGCAGTACAAATTCTCATACATGTTCCATTGATAAACTTCACTTCATCACAAAATTAAACAGGAACTTGGGTAGAAGCCATGGTAATTACGTGGGTGGAATGGGGGGGGGGGGGGGGGGGGTATTGGCTTCTACCATCAAGATAAAATTCCATCAGTGCATACGTCATCTCCCCTTCTGACCCCACACTAGTGAATGAGCAAAAAAAAAAATTCCACAGTTGCGTTTGATGGAGCAGACGTGGGTCTTAAAAACAAACAAACAATTCAAGCCCAAGAATTGAACACAAGCAAACACCACGGAGCCGGCAGTCCAAACTGACAACTAGGCCATGTTCGGTTGCTAGGCAACAAGACTACAACAAATTCACAAAAGTCCGTCATCATGCCATGAGGTTCAACATGCAGCGTTCAGAGATTCTATTTAAATCGGATAAGGGGCTGTCCGTTTCCTGCAGAAAGGCTTCCGTGAGATGCCGCTTGACTCCCACATGAACATTTCTGTGCAAGATCCATGAAATCATGATGGGCAGGATGGAGTGTTGGTTGAGAAAAAAAAAAAAAAAAAAAAAAAAAAAAAATAAAAAAGTACCTTTACATTTAACTTAGAATTCTTAAATATTGGCAGATGTTGGGGCAGAGGGAAGAACAGTAAATCTTCAGGTATTAAACCTTTACCTGCAATTAAAGAAAACGAGGATGAGGAATTTAAGACATGCACACAGAGTCTGGCCAATTCTTAGAGCTCCTAATACTGGAGGCCAGGCGTCAGAGCCATACAGGTGGGAACAGAATTGGGGACCATGGGGTTTAAACTCTCACTTTAGTGACTACACCGCACATCTCTTCTTATAGACCACATTTTCTACTGATAAAGGTAACCACTAATGATGTGCTACAGGGGCTGACAACATCCATCCTGGAGGACTTCAGATTTTTGTTTCAACCAGTTGGTTAGCAGCTCATTTTTGCCAACAGGTCATTTTTAGGCTTGTCAGCGTTTTAACTAATTAGATGTTTTCCCCTTTCCAAGGATGTCATCCTAATGATTTCACGCCTTAAAATAGGAGTAATTCGAAGTCCACTCTAGATTTGTTCCTAATATTTTGTTAAACCAGATAGAGGAATACAGGTGTAAATAGAATGAAGTTAGAGTCCTTACTGTTAAGGAGCCATAAAACAGTGAATGCAAATTTTAAGACTAAAACAAGCACTTAGGGGTGTGTTTTATGGGGGGGCGGAGACTTGAGACCCCACTAAAGAGAAGCACAAAGTTGCTTTGGCAATTAGTGCTTCATAAGCAACTGGATTGGAACAAAAACCTGCAGCCATTGTGGCCCTCCAGAATCAAGGTGACTCCTCCCTGATCTATCACAAGGAATAAAAAACCACCACCACCACCACCTAAATACTACAGCAGGGGACTGGCAACAGAGGTGGACATCCAAAAGCTGTATTAAGACTAACCAAATTGAAGTCCTAGTACTGGTGTTTAAAACCATAAAGGCAATAGCCTGGGGGAGTGAAATATAGTTTGAACTTTGAGCAAAAGTCTGTGACAGCAATTTTATTGTGGTCACAACTCTGGTGGGAGTACTGCCTTGAAATGTGCTTAGCCAGTAACCCTCCCTTAAATTGAGATGTCAGGGTTTTTGCGACTCCAAAGACGATTCGGGCAAGCTGTGCTTTGTAATGGAGGCAATGAAGCGTCATCTCCGATTTAAATCAGTGTTATGGATTGAAAGTTCATGAAGCCAAGTCCTCTTTGTGGAGAAATTAGATTTTTTTTTTTTTTTTTTTTTTTTTTTTAAATATATATATATAAAAAAAAAAAATCTAAAAAAAGGTTCCTCATTTAATGAATTGGATTTGTTCATTTCAAAATCTTGAAACTACCAATCTATTGAACATAAAATCGCATTTAAAGGAGGTCATCCATCCCCACTGCTTTGTCTGCAAAAGATACAGTACCACAAGTTAGAAAAGGTGTGTTCTGTAAAACCAAAACCATTAATTATAGGAGGCACCAGTTCTAAGCCAGTAAACCTGTAACACTAAAATAGTAGTGTGGAGATGTTCAGGTGTGACATTTTTCTTGTCGACTGCAATGAAGACAGTAAACTGGTGTACTCATTTAAGTTCAAAGTGGGAGTTCAAGTACTATGTAGAGCATTTTCATCATCAACACAAAAATGTTCTTATATACACACACACACTATACAAATCTTGTAACATTTGATGTAATTGCATTCAGCCTGTAACTCATTTTCTCCACCTCTAGTAAAACAAACAACAAATGCCTTCCAATGGAAAGGTTTCTGTGAAAATGAAGTATGCCAAGTATGGTCTGGGACTCGGAGGACTTAGACATTGAATGTTACCACAAAACGTAGGACCACCAAGGATGGTCATTCCTGAAATCTGATGAATGTGAGGAACTCTCAAAGTTCATGACTAAATATTAAGGGCAGCACAGACCTAGACATTTCCTGTGACTGTAGAAATATAAAATCTTCACATGCAATTAGTTTATGCACTGCATTCCAAAGTCAACTTGCCACAGCAAACTCTTAAGCACTGCACAGTTTGTGGCCTTTATTTTTTAAGTGTGTGTAAAATGCATTTATCTAAAGTTGTACCACTGACACCAAGTACTGAACTTTAGTTGTGCCTGCAACATTTGGTGATGCCTAGACTACACTCCTGCATGAGCAGGACCGCCAGGCTTGCTATGTAAAAATAGCAGTCATTCAGTAGCGTCACACAGGTAAGTATTTTTAAATTAAGGACACGTAGGGTCAGTCAGATTTCACTTTTCCTTGTCACTGGAGTCCTTTGCTTTGTCAACTCAGTCTCCTTTCCAGACCAAGGCCCATAAGAATTCCCATTTTTTCCTTCCATCTTTCAAGATGGAATTACTGCATCACATCTAAAAGGTGATAACACACCTTCAGTAGTTTCTGGGGCCAACTGCAGTCTGATTTAACAGTTGCCATGCAATTCAAGGGAATGGTCAATACTTACAAAACGTGCTTCAGCAAAACTGACGGGACTTCCAGCCCTGCTGGGCAGCTTCTGTTGAAGGGTACCAGCGCATCTAGGGAGGTGGGAGAACAGAAAAAAATTTAAAAAGCTACAAAAATCAATCAAGTTGTGTGGAAATTGCAACTGTCTGTGGAACAGAATTGGAGTGGCCGTACCATCAGATATCTACTTGCAACCACCTTCCACTCCCAAGAAGCAGGTTCTATTTGCAGCTTTTATTCCAATGAACTTGGGGGGTGTTTGGGGAACAGGTCCTCCATAAATGCTATTCTGGGTCTCCAATACTTTCTATGGCTGCTTGTGGCTCAGGCCAAATGAAAACTATACCCAGGAAATGGAAGGCTGGCCATATTGCCATAGTTTTAAGTCACCATTTTGGATGGACGTCAGGATCTGAAGTCTGATGAACCAACTTGTCAGACCAGAGTTGAAAAACTTAAGGTGGCATTCCAGTTGAAAATTTGGACTAGGAACTCCAATTCTGACTTTCCACTTCAACAACAGGATGCAGCAGAATTCAAGGATCATGAGCAACTGATTTAGGAACTTTCATCCCTAGAGCTATAGATACCTTGAATTCTAGTAGCTGCTGGATTCTGAATTATTGGGTACCATTAATTATTCCTCTGCAAAATATCCAGTGTCACATCTTGTAGATTTTTTAAAATCTGTTAAACAATGATCTGCACTTTTAGCATTCCAGTGCTAAAACTTGCCTAACAGCAGGAAAGTACAGTCTACCTAGCGGTTAGGCATTTCTTATAAACTTCACAGCAAGTTGAGACCAACTTTAGTTTAAGCATTAACAGAGCTTTGAGAATTAAAGAGGTCTGTTAATTTTAGAAACTTTTGTTTTGAGAGGGGCCTAACAATCAAGATTTGCCAAGTAAACTAATAGTGGAGTTGGGCAGCAGCCTGGAGCACTAAATGCTTCTCTTGGGCCTTCTGTCAGTAGATAAGGCAGCTCATTCACTTCCTGCTTATTTTGTGGACATCTTAGGCCTCGGGCACCCCACAGAATTGCAGATTTCCGTTTTTGTGCTCCTGCAGACTGATGGTACAGAACATGAAGGCTTGGTCACATTCCTTTGATCCATAAAAATAAAATGAAGCGGAAGGGACCTTAGGTTGGCTAAACAGACAAGATCGCTCAGATTGAGTATACACATCTGTCGACACTTGGCATGAAATGAAGTTACGATAGCAAAGAAAACAGACAAATGCAATTACAGGACGCTGCCTAGGAAACAAGTCTAAAATTGACTCCACCAAATTAAGATTTTTGGTAACATGTAATCCTATTTAAACTTTTGATAATTCATATAAATTTGGTTTTCCCCTCAACTGGGATCACAAATACACAAATATTGTACTTGACCTAAAAAGGAATTTGTAGCTATGCATTAATTACCAAAACATGCCCCACTCACTTCATCTAGGAGAAGCTTTTCCAGCCAGAAATTAAACAATTCTCCAGAGTTGCATCTTAATGCTGTAGGAAGACCATTGGTCTGGTCCTTTTGTTTCAAATTGGAGTTGGGCCAGAGATTCAAAATGACCAGTTCAGACTACGGGCTGCCTGCAGAGTACTCTCCGGGTCAAACAGAAACACACACTTTTGTTTAATATATATTAAAAAGAAAAAAAAAAAAAAGTGGAGGAAGAACACTATTTTGGTAAAGTTCTTGAACGAGGTACCAATTACGTTCTAGAAGCAGATAAAGTCTTAAAAATCAACATTTGTGACCTGTGCATCTTCAGGCACACCCAGGTCAGTTAATAAGCCCAGCTACTCTTCAGAACAAAACCGCAAAATTAGCAATGCAACAAATGTGCCCACTTCAACTAACTTGGGCATAGCTCGGTTTCCAGGAAGAAACCCAACCTAAATGTTTCTGGCATGGCGGGACAGGGGGGGTCTGGAAGGTGCAACTCTGTTTAAATACCAAGTGTAGCTCCGACTCAACTGCAGAGGACGACTTGACAGTGGTGCACTTAATGGGGTCAGGAGCCAACTAGCCATCCACATGCATGAAAGAGCCATGGCTTGGAGAGAGGTACACTTTGTTAGGGTATGATAAGGTCCAAGTGGGTCAGTAAAAAGAAAGGACAGGCAAAATCTGCACAGCGAGACCAGTGACGGAACAGACAGAAGAGGGATTGAGATGCCCCATAGTGGAGTGAGGGGAACAATGATCCCAGGGTAGATCATTTTGAAGAAGCGATCATGGGCTCAAGGGTCCTGTAGATGCTGAAGGAGGCAGCAGAAAGAGGGAGGCAGGCTTGTGGGGACCACGAGGTACTAGAAGTGGGGTCTGGGTTCAAGTATGTCTCAAACCAAGTCTTAATGGGAGAAACACTGGCATTGGAGTTCTGTACTGTGATCAAGAGAGAATTATGAAGATTCATTTTGGGAGAGATTTTTCAAAACTGTTTTATGAGCCGTTATTTATGGAGAACTTAATTGAACTACACTCAATACACAAGTTTGAACTTTATGAAATTAAACTTGTTTGTGTTCATCCTTGGTTAAGGCCGTGGAGGTCCTGGGAAATGGAAGGGACCCACGGCCGTGGGCACCATAATTAGGTTCAACTTCTACAAGCAACAGTCCCTTGAATGAAGGTTACCAGCCCTAATGCAAGCATTTATTTTAAAGCTGATAGTCAGTGACTGCATTGAGAAGCAAAAGGTCAAGACATCCAAGGGTTTTAGACAAGCTAACAATAGAAATCAGCAACAGAACTCTAGTTGAAGTTCCTGGAAACCCATCCATCCATTATCCAACCCGCTATATCCGAACGACGGGGTCACGGGGGGTCTGCTGGAGCCAATTCCAACCAACAAAGGGCGCAAGGCAGGAAACCTCCCAAACAAATATCTACACCAGCTTGACAATATGGAGTTAAAAAGCTCCAAATAATAAAATAGACCAGACCCAGGAGAACTCCCCCTTCTACATCAAATGAGAACTGCAGGCAGTTGGCATGGGCCAGTTAATGATTGTCCCAGCATAGATGCTGGAGATGTGAAAATTTAGAAGTTAAGGGACATGGAGGGGATGCAGTTGAATGGGTATACTGCTCAAGACTAACGGGTAATGGAGTGGAGTGAGCGGGACACCCTTGACCCAGAAATCATTTCAGCTCAGATTTCTGGGAAGATTCTTTGCTTAGATAAGCAAAGATGTTTGTCTAATTGACAGCTTTAACTCCTATCCCAAACCGACTCCCACTTGTAAAAGTCCCTTCAGGTTCCGACAGACTGCAACATTAAAAAGTTTACAGTTGTAAATCGGGCACAACGCTTCAGCAGGCTCCTCCAAAATTGCTTGCAGTCATCATTGGCGAGTGGAGTCCTATAAACTAGACTGCTAGGTTTGTCTGCACTACTTGGCAGACAGGAGGCACACTTATGAATTCTACATTTTTACACACACACACACACACACACGAAATGCACACTGTCAGCCAAGATTGTCAAGCCTGCTAGAAGTGCAGGCATTTATCTCAAGGTTAGACAACCTTTTGAGTTTAGGGAACAAGAAAACAAGACCATCACGTAAATAACTTACAACAGGAAGCACAAGACAGGTGGTCTTCGCTTACACTCTTTGACCGACTTACACTGGCTGAAATCCAGCACTGCTGGCTGCTGTAGTGTCAAGACATTGTTGGCACGGTCAAGGAAAAAAAAAAGGCTTGAAAATACATTTTCAATGTCTATGCAGATGTAATGTTTAACTTCTGCCCAAGTTATGTATTGACAGCCACCAGTGAATCAGTTACTTATGAACTAAAGTAGAGCATGGAGTCACTTTATAAAAACATCTAAGAAAATCGAGGCCTTTAAATTTGCACTAATGGGGTAGGGGGTTAGGCATTTAGGTGACACTTTCCACAGGACACTCGCTAATTTTGAATGTTTTCTTCAAGGCAAGAAACTTGATACACTGCCCCCTTCTGGGCACACTTTAGTATTACACTCAATATGGTCCACTCAGAATCCAAGTCAAGATCAAGGACTACTGAAAGGGCCAATCGCAGGATGCATTTTAAAGAATATAGATGGGGCTTGGCACAGAGTTTAGAGCAAAGCTTGAGAAAGCTTTCTACCACTGAAACACTCCAAATGCTGAATGTGACATCTTGGGCTCATCTTTAACAAAGAGGCCTTGCCCCAGAAAGTCTACATATGGCTGTTTAATCACCTTCACTTCGGACTGTTGTACTGTCGTTTCTTGTACACATTTCTAGAAATGTCGACAAGGCAAATGGACCGATTGGGCACCGTTTAAGAGTGTGCCTTACTGAATAAGCAGTCTACAAATCACTTAACTAAAATTAGTTTACAGTATACACAATCTTAAAACCCTCAGTGACCATTAACTAGGATTCCTGATAATTTGGAAGTTTTCACTGAACTAAATCTACAAGAAAAAAAAAAAAAAATCATTCCAAAAGTCAAACCATGGTGACAGTACAGAGCAAACCAAAAAATGAAATTTAACTCAACATCGGGGTGACTCATCAGGTTTAAACTCCTGAACACAGACGTTAAAGATGGCATTTGCAGCTCACCACTTAAGACATTGAAAAACTAAACACCGGTCCTATTAAGCTGCATTCTCCGTCTACAGATATATAAATATGTATGTTTTTCATGAAACTTGTTACGCACGTTTCTCATTGGCTGACTAAGAATACTGAAGGGTGAAGATCTACCCTAACCCAGCCCTGAATGACCACCAGAGGGTGAACTGGAGGCGACTGCCAGCATTCCTGATGTTTGAGCACCACTGCCCTGTTGCTTTTGAAATGAAATGGAGTTGGCTGGTTCAGAGTGTGCAACTGGATGATTACATACATACAAGGCCACAAGACAAGCACATTAGTGTGTCTTCATGGTTTATTTTTTTAAATTATATAAATTTCTCAATTTTTCTCCTGTGCAAAGCTGGGTATTTCAGCTAGTAAATATTAAAACTGCACAGTCAAAGAACTGGTAACATTACTCCAGGTGAAGACATGGAGCACCTTTTAATCAGCTCATTCCAACACAGAGGGCCAAGACGCAGGTGTTAGGCTGTAATGTCTACATTCTCTCCGGCCATTTAGAAGACCTGCTAGCACAGGAACTTTATATAAATTGACCACACAGATTGGAGTCCTGCATTGTAGTCTGCAAAAAGGTTTTGCGGCTGGACGGACTTCAGGTCAACACACTAGCTCATCCCTACCAGGCTGTGGCAGAGCCCACTCCAGATAAGGGACCCCGCCAACCACCAACCCAAAAGGAAAGCCAATCCCTCCCCTGCACTTATGGCACCCCCAAGCCACAGCTAATGGGCTCTCCAATTTACTAAAACAGTTCCCCACACAACATTGAAACTTGGGGCTGAAATGGAGAAAATTTTAAAGGGAGACCAATCTCCAGACCAAAATGGTAAGGAGGGGCTTGGGGTGATGAAGGCCTGCAATCCAACATGTTAAATGTACCTAACAGCAGGGTTGACACATTAAATGTGAGAAGCCAGCATTGGCAAAGGAGAGCTTCTGCTGGGTAGTGCAACGATCACAGTAATCTTCATAACTGTGTCTAAGTCCAGTCTAATTTATCATCCATTGTGAATTTCCCATCGGGATTAATAAAGTATCTATCTATCTATCTATCTATCTAAGGCAAGGTACATTTTTGCTGTCCATTTGCTCCATGTATTCATATCATGGATGAGAGGATGTTTAATTCACAAACGTGCATCGCTGTACAGGCTTGGTGAAATATGCACTGACAAAATAATAAAAAAAAAAAAAAAAAATCTTGGGACGAGACAGGACTCTCTCAGAGACACTTTCATGTCCCACGAGACGAGACTTTGTGCCAAGAGATTTAACCATGTCTGGGGATAGAAATAAAAGTAGGTGACAAAGTAGAACATTGTAAAGAATTCAAAAATATTGGTACGATACACGTGCAGAGCAGGTTAAAGTACTAAAATTTGAAAGTCAAAGATAGCAAAGATTGCATTGGCACAAATGGTAATTACTTGGTGAGCTTTACCTTGTAATCTTTTTTTAAGCTTTATTGGATCTAGGCTGAGTGACTGGTTTTTCTCGTCATACACATTTCATTGTATGTTGACCCTGTGTTAACCTATATATGACAAATAAACCTAAATAACGGAACAGCGAAAAAGATCAAATATATTGTTCGGATTTAAACTAAGTCAGAGACTTATAGATCCAATTTGTGTTGCCATCAGGAAAAAGTCCCCCCACCCAATGAAGAGGCATATCCGCGAGAATTAAAAGATTTGTTGTTTGGTGAAAGTGAAGTCTATATATATATCTATATATCTATATCTATATATCTATATCTATATATATATGTATATATGTGAGCGGCAGACACACGAAGTTGCTGGCACATCACATTTGTTTGGTAAGCGAAGCCCCCTAGTGGTCCTTACAATATATCTACAACTGTTATTAAAACCTAATATACAATACTGAATATGAATCAAATAGTGGCCTGTAGCCTTCTCTACATACAATACCTCCACGGTTTTAAAGTGTTCTGCAAGCCAGACGGTGCCTGGCATTTAAACTAAGCAATACGATGCAAAATGACCCCTTAAAAGTGAAATTAAAAAAAAAAAAAATCACCAGATTTACATACTGTAGCCCCCCTGGGTGCAGACCCTAAGAGCATGTCCCTCCTGGTGCTTATGAAGCAACGTGATGTGAGTGGGCACAGACAGGAGAAAGATTGGGAGGATGAAAAAAAAAAAATGGTTCTAAAAAGATACAATAATCCAGCAATAAACGGGTCAAGCACAGAACTAGACACTGCAAAGTAATTAAACTGACACAGCAACAGGACTGCAGCTGTAGATTTGGAACTAAAGCTTTGGCAATATATTCAAAGTAAAACGCCAACACACAGCCATTAAAACGCACGCGCAAGTCTATTCTGGCAGCTTGGAATACAAAGCAGGTACAAACCCTAGATATTTTAGTACGCGGGTCCTTTGCAGGAGCCATTGAAAACAGTCATGCTCATTCGGACCTACTGAGAAACACGTATAAAATATTCGAGTCTGGTCACTAAATCTCTGCAGTAGACACATCGCAGTGCAAACAGCACTGTAGAGTGAAGATGTGGGTCACAATACAGTAAAAAGATGGCCATCCCAGGCAATCCGTTTGTAATAAAGATGGCAGTTTGAAAAATTTTTTTTGCCACTTACTTACAACTGGCAGCAAGCAGTCAGACTCCGGCGAGGAAGGTTCAGTAGCATTCAGAAAAGATCTGCTTGTTGGTATTCAGTTTTCAGGCCTACTATGTGGCCCATGGGCATTGCTAGTCAAGTTTCATCCTGTCCTGCTTTGGTCACAGGTGACTAGGCAAATTGACAAGATGTTGACATCACCAGTCTGATTTCTCTTGGAGAGGATGGTAGAAGTGCTCAACATAGCCACCCAGGTTGATGCCCACCCCTGTCACTTAAGTGTAGTGTGCACCAACAAGAGGTAGGCACAAGTGGGCTTCACCTCGACTCCACCAATGGGTTTTGGAATTTAGATTTTATTGAATGACTGTCTTTATGCTCCAGCTATATCCGTGTCCACTTCCCTCATTGCTCCCATGACCTGGATTACTTCATGACCCTATTTTTTGTTAGAATCTTCTAAGTTGAGGGCATCAGGGCAATTAGACTTGTTTCCCACTCCATAGCTGGCCAGCACCACATAGGCAGCAACCATCTCCTTACCTGAGCATGAAGTGCAGCAGCTGCTGCCGCAGCAGCCGGGTAGGTGAATGCTGCATGAGGGATGCCAGGGGTCAGCTCTGTGGCATATAGTGGATAAGGAGCCCACGAGTCCGGAGAGGCGGGGATCAATGCTGCACCTGTCAGGTCATCTGAAAAGTGAAAGACAGATGAGAACAGCACACAAGCAGACGGCTAAGGTGATGTGCCATGATGGAGCAAGAGGAAGAAACCATTTCAAAACCAGAATGAAAATGGGAGGCATCCAAGTGCAAGCCATTAGGGTCAACCAAATCTCATGCACGGTCAGACCCTTTTATATAGATGATATTTAGGAGTTCACAGCAGAGACCTGTTAAGCGACTTGCTGGGTCATACATTGGGGCAGAACGGGAGTTAAACAAGCAGCTTTGGAATTTCAAAGTCCAGTGCCTTAGCCGCTAGGCCACATGGTCCACTTAACTCCAATTAGACAAATGGCTCCCAAGCAGCTCAGCCCAACACACTACAATGGCAGGCCAGAGTACAGGACACAAACCGATGCACAAGAGTCTAAAGGGAAAATGTTGATTAATAAAGTTAGCCTCCATTTAAATCATGCACCCTATGGAAGCAGGATTAGTGTACAGAAGTTTCCAAATGAAAGCCTACATTACACATTTGCAAAATGTGCTTAAGCTCTGAAAGGAGTTCTGGTTAACCAATCCTCCGTTCTCTCGAGAGGATTTTGAAACTTTCACCTCCAGCCATCCCAGGCTTGCTCTTCAACTTTAGATCAGCATGCAACTCCAATTCAGCCTGGGTGACATTAAACACTCACATGAAACAACGAGTGCAGGATGCTTGAGACAAGACAACTTTGCTTGTTCATCGGGTCTCCTAACCTCCGTTTCTCTCCCACCTCTTGCTTCAGCATCTGACATTTTCACCTGGGTACTCTACCTCCCTCACATTTAGGAACCCATCACTATTTTGAAAGGAGTGGGGAATAAAGATGGAAACCCTGGACTCATTTATCTCCATTTCACATATTCAATTGAGGGTCTGTGGTTGTCTGGTGTCTGCTCAGCAGCTGCTATTGACCAGTAGCTTCCTAGAAAGGTTTTCCACCTTCTCACAGCACCAAGACTACTTTTGTTCACACTAAAAAGGATTCCTTAATGCAGGAGCTATATGCCCTCCTTTACCTGGCTGCTTCCTTTGACATTTGCCCACCATGACACACTCTAAAACGGCAAAGCTCCTATCTAGACATTTTGGGAATTCCCTTCTTAAATGATCAATGTGTTCAGCAGTTTTTGGTGGGAGTTCATGGAAGTCCATTTCAACACTTAGTCCAGTTGTGCTTAAGTGGCATCACAAAAGCTTGACCTCCCATTCTAGGAAGTCGGGTATACTAGCAACTCTTGAATGCATCTCGGGTGGCAGTACCAATGGGCCTTTCAGACTATCAGCTCAATGATAAATGCAGATTTTAAAAAAAGTTCCAAAAGTTTACCTCATGTAGCCACGTTTTCTGCAAGGCTCTGCTCATGGATATCAGACCAGCGTACCACCTGAATTTTAGATTACACATACCAACCCTATTTCCTAAACTACTTGTGTTCCTACCAAATAGGTGAACTTTCCACCGCTGTTCCCAATTTCTGCATAGAAAGGTGGCAACGCTTGTTCAAGGAAAACTCCACACTTATGCCACATTCTCTCTAGCATTCCAGTTTGTGTTCTGCAGGACAGGTCCAAAATTTACCATCCAAGAGATGGACTTCATCTTAAGACTCTTCTACTCCCCCAGAATGAGCAAACAATTTACCAATTACATGAAACTGCCATCGACTCATTGTAGGCACCAAGAGGAGCCAATTCAACCCTCCGCATCAACGCACACCAGCAAGAACTTAAGTGCAACATTCGTGAATGGGGGACAAATGAGTTTTTGATCCATCATTACAGTGCATGAACTTACATGGGTCCCGTGCAATGAAGTGTGCTCCTAAAGCTGGGTGAAGATTAGTGGGGTTTGGTGTAGCCATCAGTTTACTCTTTGCCATCTTTGTGTTTGCCTTTGCAAATTCTAACCGTAGAGTCTGTGGGTTCTCTGGATCAAAGCGGATACCCTAAAGAAAAGGGGGATAAGAAAAATAAAATGGGGAGGAAGAAAACCCCCAAAACATTGGAGAAACACCAACACACACACAGATCTCATATTGGTCATCTGTAACCCATGTGCACTTTAGTTTGCTGCTCAGGTTAAATTTTAAATCAGATTTGAAGGCATTTTATGTGCATTGCTCTAAAACTGCAAATTGTCCTTGGTCTCAAGTGCCTATGGTTTCTATCTACATCTTCTCATTCCATGAAAATGTTTTCTGTAATACATGTTGATTGAAAAAGACTTTCAATAGCTTTAGATAAAAGGTGAAGAAACCCAGTCCACACCCCTTTCAGGTGCTGGTCTTACATGCACAGCTGCTTTCAAAGCTCTCCACAGCATCTCAAATGGATTCAGATCAGGCCTTTGACTTGGCGATTTCACAACTATCCAGGTTTTTCTTCTCAACCATTCCTTGGACTTCCAGTGCAACAACACTAAATGCAAGGTTCACTTTTGGTCGAGATGAAAACAGTCAGAAGGCTGAACATTATCCTCAAACACCCTCTGGTACAATGAGGACCTTAAAGTGGATTCTATGATGGTGAGCTACTCAGGTTCCAATACAGCAAGGCAGCCCCAAATCTTAACACTTCCACTACTGTGCTTTACAGCTGGCATCAGGTTCTTCTACTTGTATGCAGTTTAATTTTTGCCGAACAAGTTTTCCAAGACTGGCCAAACAACCTTCTCACATGTCCACATCATACCAGTTCCAGAAGGCTTGATATTTGCCTAGGTGTTCAGACAAACTTTTGCCGTCTACAAAGAAAAATCAGTGAAAGACATAAGGTTGTCTCCTGGTAAACCTCATGTAGATCTCATTTGTGCAGCCTCTAATGGTAGACTTATGCACTTCGATATAAAAACGGTGACAACAGCTACCTGTAGGTCCAGTGATCAAATCCTGGGATTCTTAGCAGAACACAAGATGAAAGTCCATCAGGCTGAACTTGCTAGGGTGGCAGGGCCTGGCCAAGTTGGCAGTTCTTTGAAATCTTCTCCACTTGAGAATCTTTTGGGTAGTGGAATGGATGGTTTCCAATTATTTGAAGGTATTTTTACATCGCTTCCAAGATTCATGGGCATTTATAACCGTTCTGAAGGCCTCAGAGTGTATGTTATCAATATGTCCAGATCAAAACAGCAAACACCCAAACATCCAAAGTTTAAACAAAATGGCTTGGACAAGATCCTCTCATGTGTTCTAATCATTTGAACCCAATTATAAAATTTAACCATTTGAAACAGTAATATATGGGTATAAAGTTTTTACCACTCGTAATATCTGGATCTGCCTCTGTTATAGGTGGAGTGGTGGCTCAGAGGACAGGGATCTGTGCTGGCAATCAGAAGGTTGCCAGTTCAAATCCCATAACCACTAGAAGTGCCTCTACTCAGTTAGGCCCCTGAGCAAGGCCCTTAACCTACAATTGCTCCGTCCCAAGTAGAACGTTAATCTGCACCCAGCCCTGTAAGCAGGTCCTCCAACTTTCAGGGAAAACTTGGGGGCTGGTGACAGGTTTGGCACTCCAACCATTGTTAAAACAAAAACCACACTGATCTCAATCTGGGTGGCTTGCTGTGTGGAGGGTGCAGCAATGTGCTGAAATCGGCACACGCTCCCAACCTCTCCCTCTCCAATATCTGGACATTTATAATTATACAATGGACTACAAAATGTAAAAAGGTAGTATCTTTAGATATCAAATAAATGAGAAAACCTTCAACATATGTGGACATACAATTATGAAAGTACAGCCCATGGTATGTTCTAATTGCAGTGAAGTGAACTCCGGGCCAAATTTGCAGCTATAGACATGCGAGTGTAACCAGTGGAAAAGGAAAATGGATCAACATTGGAAACAATTCTAAAATTAAGAAAAGCAGTAGTATGCTATTTAAACAGTAGAGGGGGGAAAAAAGACAAGTCAACTAAAAGGACTCCAAATAAGTAAACATTTAGAATAAAAAAAATGCTTAACTAGAGAAGCACACCTTTAAAGCAATGTGTGAAGCAGGAGCGCCATTCAGATAGTAGGATTACAGTTGCATAGCCATGAGGAACTAATGTAGCCATTCTATACGTCTATCATCCATAGAATTTGAAAACATGCAAATGTAAAAACTACAGGTCTCTGTTGGTGGACCTTTGGAGTCGAGTCTGCACCCTAGAAATGTACAAATGTCTATACTTAATATAAATTGTGCTTGTTTAGTGCTAAAGTAAATGGTTGGATTTCCACACAAATTTAAAATGTTTAGCCAGGGGTTCAAGTGCAGCAGACAATTTGTGAATGGGTCAAGGATTAAATTCTGAACCAAATCTTAGGGCAGTTTAGCTTTAAATTTAGACAGCTGAACAGAAAAACGTTCAGATGGACAGAAGGCACCCAACATCCTGAAGACTTCTTGGAGACATTTAAGATCTCCAAACAGAGGACTTCCTCAGAATGCACACACACTGGCATTTGGATAGAATACTGTTGCAGATTATCATTGTAAAAATCGAGTGGACCATGGTGCTTAAGCAAAAAAAGGACAGAGTGCCCTATTTTGCTGGAGGCAGCACCTCATTCCTAACCCAAGGAGTTGAAGTATCTAGAGATGTTGTACAGCACTAAAAGGACAAGGAGCAGGAGATTGACAAGCACATCAGAGCAGAGTCCAGTTACGCGAATGCTGTCCTGGTCATTGTGGCAAACAGAGCAGAGATGAAAGGCAAAGCTCTCCATTTACTAGAAGTCTATACGTCCCTGTCCGAGGTCAAGGGTTTTGGGTGGTGACCAAAAAAAAAAAAAAAAAAAAAAAAAAAAAAAAAATGGACACACGTGGCAGAAATTAGCTTCCTTTACAGGGAGTCAGGGTACATCATTCAAGATGGTGCGAGGAGCATGGACATTTGCAAGGAGCTCAAAGTAGAGCTGCTCCTCTGCCACGTTGAAAGGAGCTAGTTGAGGTGGTTTGGACATCTGATAAGGACACCTCCTGAATGCAACTTTGGGCAAATCCAGCATGTCCCATGTGTATCCAAAGACCTCCTACTAGTTGGAGATATTAAAATTTCTCCACTGACCTGGGAACACCGATATCTTCATTCAGAGGAACGGAATGAGGTAGTGGGAGAAAAGGGATACCTGGGCATCTTTGCTTAGACAGTTGCTCCCACAACTCTGATAATCAGTATAAAATTGATGGATTATAGTGGCAAATTTAGGAGTACCTCATTGATGAGTCTCTCATGTATTTGAGCTCCATAATCAGTGTCCCTTCTGGGGCAGAACCCCAGGAGACAGGACCACCTTGATGTCACTGCTGCTGGGTCCTCTACCTTCAAAACGGAGGTATGAAGAAAAGGATTCAAAAGCAGTCCATGGATTTAAGCTCGAGTGAATTAGTGAATATTGCTTTCCTTGGATTTTCACTTTGTGGATTCTCTTTATTGGATTGTGTATTGGGACTTAGAAATTGAGAACCACCTTTTTAGCAAAAATCTTTGGACCATTTTAGGGTCTTTTCCGAATATAAAAATCAATTTAGAGAAGTCTTGTTCCATTGGTCTCTGCAGCCAGATGCACAAAACATCTCCAAAAGGAAACTTCCAATAAAATTACAAATACAGTGATAGGCCTGAAAGATTTTTGGCCTCAAAAGTTAATTCTGTGTAGGCCAAATTCAGACAGTAGAGTTTTGGGTTAGATGGTCTTAGGTGAGGCCTTTTCTGGGCAGGTTAAGGAGAGCCCTGGCCTCCTGTTAGGGCATTTAAAAGGCCAACCTTTCCACTATTTCAAGTGCACTTAATCAGAACACCTTACGTGGAGGTTCTTGTCAAGTCTTCTGAAAGCAGACAAATGTTTAATAATATAAACTGAAAAAAAAGATTGCAAAGACTTCTGAAAACATACTTTGACAAGCGATTACCTACAGTCATCTTCTGTAGTAAGACAAGATACAAGAACTTCAGTTCAGCATTTAAGGTGCAAGACCGTAATGAAGCCTATTCTGCCAATAACCGATCTAATGGACAGTTCACAATTGTCCATCAGCAAGCTGCAAGTTTCACTGGTTCAGTTCCAAGCCCAGCTGGACTGAAAATTTGAATAGGACGTTTCACAAAGATATCCACCGAAAAAAAAAATTCTGAAAAGAAAAACAAGTTTTTGAATTTAAATAAAAAGGAAAGACATGACTAGGACATTGAGTCAGTCTTCTTTAAAGGTTGGAAGCTCAGGGGAGGCTCAGCAGACAGAAGGCACTCCTTAATAATTTAAGGATACCCTTCACATTGCATTACTGACACATCACTGCTTACTTACATTTAATGCATTTTTGGCTGCTTCTGCTCCAGACCGACTGTCAAAGGTAACAAAACCGACAGGCTGGAAGAAATAAGGGGGGGGGGGGGTTAGGAATAAAGAAATCGTTCAATGCAAGTTTGAAACATGGCAAAGCATTTTTTGGGGGAGTGGAAAGGGGGGGGGGGGGGGGGAAAAAAAAAAAAAAAAACACACCCACCCACACACCACCCACCAGCAGAAGCTAGAGAAAAACCATGTACATCTCTAGAATGTTCCCAGTCCTTACAAGGTCAAAACAAAAATCAAATAGGAAAAAAAAAATCTTGGCATCCATCACAATGCTTTGCATTCCTGCCACCCTTTACAGTCTTTGATTCATTTCCTGAACTTTAATAGTAAACCGGATGGTTGGACATTGAAATTCACCACATACTTCATCAACTATACCAGCATGTGCAGTGGTGCTGCTTCTTGAAGGAATTGGTGTTCAGAAGTCCGCTCTGGGCTTGGTTCACAAAGTGGACAGAGTCATCTGAAGAACCACCCTGCCCCCATAACATTCAGTAGTCAAATTCATATGATACCCACGGTTGCTCTCCTTTGGCCTTATGGAGAAAAAGTTGCTTTCTATCCTCCAAGCCGATTCAAAAACCTTGCAGGATCCCTCCTAAAGCAGTTCAAAATGGCCTGAAGCAGCTACACCATTCCCAAGATGTGCAGGATCTCCAAGATCTTTAGCAGATTTTCTTTGAACTTCATATCATGGAATGAATGGCATGCACATTTTCTGGGATTGTCACTCAAGAGATCTCCTCTCCCAAGAGGAGAGATCTCTTATGTGCCAAAAATCACCCGACCCGTCAAGCAACCCACTTTTTTTTTTTACTGGATTAGGAAAGACACATACCACCTCACGTATCTAACATCTAAGTTTAGCAGAGTTCCCTTTCAAGAACAAATACTTAATGGAGATTTTACATTGAAAAAAGTGGAGATTGTTTTGTGACCTCTTCACATCAACCCTACACAGAAAACAAATTAGTTACAAGGACTGTTGAGAAAGATTTCACAAGAAGCTTTGATGAAATATAGGTTAGGCTATTTAAACCAAAATTAGTTAAAAGGAAAACCAGAGACTTAAAACCCACTCCAAGGCATCTCCACAGTGTTGGATCTTGTTACAAGGCCATAGATCTCAAGGGGTAATTTGACAGAAGTAGAAATGCATTAGGCCACATCAGAGCCTGCCAGGACTCAAGTGCAATAGCCGAACATTGGCTGCCAAGATTTCGGTGGCTGAAACCCTTGGGTCTGAGAGACAAAACTTCTTCCAACCCACAGTTCGAAGACCGTCAATTCACTCTTCACCAAGAATCACATCTGAGGTACTTATGGTTGTCTGTCCAGACTGCTTTTAAGGGCCTCAGAAGTGGTTAAGGGGGATTCAAAAAGTCAGACCATATTTAAGGGAACCAAAGGAACTTTGCCACACTGTCAACTAGCAGGTGTGCAGTACTGACCCCAAAACCCAGATCAGCAAGTTCAGAAATTAAAATTTTTGCCTGTAAGCAGTAACATCATGAGGAGTTCTACTACAGATTGCCTAACTGCTAATCATTAACAATTCCTTCCTGTAGCATACTGTCCCTCTGAAAATGCTGCATGCCAAAGGATTGCTTTCTTTGAATCCTCCAATGGATTTGATACACAGTTGTCTGATGCTGGCTCGAGAGAGATTAGGTGGGTGCAATTTCACTACAGAGTTTTGTAGGACTGTGCTGCCTTTGAAATATCTACATGGGGTTAAGATACTGGTCAAAAACCAAAATATGGGAGGTAAACATCTGAATGTTGCATATTTGACTTCCTCTGAAAGAGATACCAAACACTGCACATTTGCAATGAAGGAAAAAGGCACCATACCAGCAAAGAGTCAGAACTTCAGCAGCATCAACTGGTTTTGCACACAAAGAAAAGCTCACCTGTTTTGATGTTAATTTGATTAGCGAACCTTCATAGCCCTAACATGGGGAGAGAAAAAAAAAAAAAAGTTAAACACCATGGCAATTTGTGGCCTTAGTCCAGAATTTTGTAGTTTACTCCTTACATCATGATCAGGTCTGATTTGAGGAAAGTTTAGTTGTTAAGGTATCTTAAGGAGGGTGTGAAGAATTAAAAAAGGGAAGCCAACAGTCCAATACAAACCATGATGTCCCGGCTCAAACAACTTTGAAACAGATATTCTTTAAAATTGGGCACCTATTTATCCAAATCTTTGGAGGAGTCCAATAAATGCCCTCCAGCATGCAGTCTCACTGCTAAATGCAAATAAAGGATAATGGCAGCAGAGAAAAGACATCTTCTACCTTTCCCAAAAAACACCCCTGAAAGCCACCCGCAGGCGATGGATTAAACCAAAACAGCAGTGGAAGTTGATGACGAAGCAGGATTCTTTTAGGAATGCCCATATTTTGCCCAACACCAGCTTTGGATGCCTACTAAGTTGGTTTGGAAAAGTGCTACATGTGGGTAAAAGGAATGTCAATTATAAATACAATATGGGAGATACTGAACTACAGGAAGCAACAAAAGGATGTAGGGGTTTATATTTTCAGCATCTAGGCAATAGAGAATTAAAAAGGCAAATAAAATGTTAAATTCAATGATGTTCCTTGACATATGTTCAGACTATACAATCCACTAGTAAGATACTGCTCATCACAGTACAAGAAAGGCAGAGCAGCTCTAGAAGCTGTGCAGAGAACCACCAGGTGAACCATGGACTAGAGGACATGTCCTACTCTGACAGACTGAGAATTAATCTGGTTTAGTCTTGAGCAGAGGAGACTGCATGGGTACCCAATTCAGGTATTTAAAATCCTCAAAAAAAGTATGGATAATTCACTTAGCTTAAGGGTGAATCACATACTCAAGGACCTCCACGGAAATTAAGGGGAAGTGCATTTAAGACTTAAGCCAGGAAGTACTTTAGGCAAAGAGTTGAGAGACTCTGGAACAAACTACCAAGAGATGGAGTTGAAGCAGAAACCTTGACAGTCTTTAAGACGACCCTGGATGAGATATTGGGACAGCTTAGTGAAACAATTTGGCTTGGACTATGGTCTCCCCTCGTTTGTCAAATTTATGTTCACTCAACATCTAACCTTCCAATTGCTGCCTTCTGCTGCTGGGTTTCTTAGAATGTATTCAGTGGGTACTTCACTAGTTGTGCTATTAAAGTGCATTTTAAAATGTTGAACTAAAAGAAATCGCTTTGCACAAAACACCGCTGAACTGAACACGTTACTTGAATAGATCTTACCTTAAATGGTCTGAAAAGAAGGTAGAGCTCCCTGGGTTTGATATCAACTGGAAGACCACTGACAAACAGTGTCCGTACCTAAAAGGGGAGAGAGAGAAGAGGAGGGGGTGGAGAAAGTAGAATTTAGTCTAATCAGACCCAAGAGATACCTTGAACTCCTCAAATAGTGTTTTGAAGGACCCTTGGCCTGAACATGCAGTACCACACCTCACTTAATGTGGTGGGAGAGGTGAGAGAGAAGAACCATCTGTGTACACACATGGTCCACAATATCTTTAGAAGTGTACAAACGGTGTCACGGTGTTAAGTGGGGAACATTAATCTGCTGATCACCTTCAAGTTGAAGTGAAAAGAGAAGCTTTAGGTTTAGGCCCATTTGAGTTTTGCTCAAAATGCTTGTGTCACACACAACCCGGCTATAAACTGCACAAGTGTCCAAGTCACCAATCCCAATAGACGCCAGTCTTTACATCACAGGCACGACTGGACTGCATTCCTTGGAGTATCTGGACAGAAGGAAGGGGGGAAAAAAAAAGCACACCGACTTCAAATCACAAGAGACCTTGAAGACAGCCAGAAGTGTTCAGATAACCATCTGTCAGGCATACCAGGATACAAACCTTTCCATGTATGACAAAAGAGCACCAACGTTCACCTTTATCTAGCAAATCTCGTGACTAGCTGATGCAGAACATGCAAACAGAAACTTAACCTTGGTGTCATGTTAATGGCTTCCAGTAACATTGGCACACACCTGAACTCTCGAATCGCTTTGACTGCACTTCTCCAAAAGCCCTTCCAACACGCTCGGAGTAAATAAGCTGTGTAGCTTTGCACTTTGTGGGGAGACAAAGAATCCAGACCCCTTCACTTACTGCACACTGTTAAATGAATATGTCATATTTTGCACATCATTCTACACTCCATAACCCAGGACAGTAACCACCCCCCCCCCCCGAGAGAGAAAAAAAAAAAAAAAAAGCAAATGAAATTTCATTCTTAGAAGTATTCCCACCCTTTGCTGGGTCACTCCAAATTGGGGTCAGGTGCCTCCTTTTTAAAATTCTCCTTGAATTGTCCAGAACAGAGTCCACCTGTGGCAAATTGAATTGAGTGGACATTGAGAAAGGGACACATCCATGTCCATAAGGTTCCACAATTCAAACTTCATATCAGGACCCCAAAAAAAGCCACACCACAAGTTATGAAGTCCAAGGAACCCTGAAGACCTCTGATCAAATTGATGAGGCATAGATCAGGGTAAGGGGATAAAACCATTTCTAAAACTTGGCGTTACAAGGAGTACAGTGGCCTTGTAGCTCACAATTGAGATGTTTGGAAACACCGACTCTTCCTAGAGCTGGCCATCTGGCCAAACGGAGTAACTATAGAACTTTAAAATCAGGTAGGTGACCCAGAACCCAATGGCCATACAAAATAGCTTTAGAAGTCTGCCAAGATGGGCGAACCTTTCAAAAGGATGGATGGCCATCTTATCAAACCGCAGATTGATTGGAGTGCTGCTTTTTGGGGGTGGTAGGGTAGCAAATCCTCCAGTCTGAGGAGAATAAAAAAACTCCAAGCAGAAACCCAAGCACTACAGTAGGTCTGTTGAAGACCAGGCACTGATCACCACCTACCCAATACCATCCCAACAGTGAAGCACGGTGGGGATGGCAGCATCAGGTTATGGGGGAAGATTCTCAGCAGCAGGGACAGGTCAGAAATGAAGAAATTTATAAATGCAGCCAAATAGGAGGTTCTTGAAGAACACCTACTCCAGAGAGCACGTGACCTCAGTCAGAAGCAACAGTTCACCTTTCAGCATGAAAATGACCCAAAGCATACAGCCAAGACAACGTTGGAGTGGCTTTGGGACAAGTCTGACTGTTCTTAACACCCAGCCTTTAACCCCATAGAACATCTGTGGAGAGACCTGAAGATGGCAGATTTGTAGGTGCTTACCATCAAATCTAACAGCTTTAGAAG
Source organism: Erpetoichthys calabaricus (assembly GCF_900747795.2). NCBI lineage: Eukaryota > Metazoa > Chordata > Cladistia > Polypteriformes > Polypteridae > Erpetoichthys > Erpetoichthys calabaricus. The sequence continues at coordinate 28,285,213 of NC_041410.2, read as the reverse complement.
ATCTTCCAGATAGAATTGAAAAAGCTGCCCAAATCCATGGGCCTCATTGAGAAAACAGCGAGACTGAACATGAAAATATGCATACACCAAAACACTGGAAAATGCATGCGCCAAAAAAATTAAATCTGGTGTACTCACATTGATGCAGTTTACCCTTTACAAACCCCAATCTTCATAAATGGACATTTACAAGAACATGCCTCAAAACACACCCTGAAAACTAATTTTATTGACAATGCTAATCAACCTCATACATATGCAAACGTGATACTGTAGACCTCTTGGCTGGGAGGGCAACCTCCCAATTGACACGTCCAGTAGCGAGAGATACAAGTGGTCATCTCTAAATTAGGTCACCAAATAAAAAGGTTCTTTGTGTTCCCTAAGTCACAAATATATTGCATAGCAATGCGTTTTCTGCTCTAAATGGTATGTGCTCCAGCAACACCACAATTTAAAAAATGTCAGATTACTGGTGGAGTGTGCATGTAGTGAAGGGAGAAAAGGAGGAGGCAGGTAGAGTCCACACAGTCCAATTTTCATCTATGAATCTCATCTGTAATTGGAGATCCTTTTTATGCGCCATTTGGAAAGGGCAGTCCCGACGATTGTGATGCCAAGAGGAGACTGACAGAGGACTTGTTTTAAAAAGAACAAACAGTTTAGGTTAACAAAAGCAGCTTCATTCTTGTTAGGAGCCTTAATTGTACTACAAGCATATTAAAATGCTCCAGTTACTTTGGATTTTTTTGGGGGTGGGTGTTTATAGGAAGCTCCCAGTGCAAATAAAACTAAAAAGATACAGCTGTGGATCATATTCAACACATTAGATCTTTAATATCAGATGAATTATTATGCATATATGTAGTCATTTTGCTGGTTTACTTGCATTTCCCCTTGATTAAGCATACGGTCATTTCTCAGTTTCTCAATCCAAAATGTTGCCTACGCATGGGTCAGAATTGTAACTATAAGCCTGTTCTCCATTTAGGGGCTCCATTGTAAATCCTGTTTGTGTGAAAAGCCGTGTATGCATATTGAGCTTTGGTGGGTAGACGAGCTTTACAAAAGTTAGGGCCCAGGTGTGCAACACTTGTAGTAACTTACTTAAGACAACTAAGCTGGAACGGTTGCCAAAGTGACTTGGTATTTAGAGCCTTGATTTAGTTTTGTAGATTTCAGGTTTTAATAAAATTTACAAACCTTTCTGAAAATGCATTCCCACTTTATCATTATGGATAATTCAGTGTAGATTGGCAAAAAAAAAAAAAAATGACAAATGCATCCATTTAAAAATAAACTCTACAACAGTGCTCTGATTACTTTGCTTCCAACATACAGGACATCTTCATTCCCTCTCTTCCCCCCCCAAAAAACCCAAAAAACCTCCAGAGGTCCGCTGCAGGACACTCTTACACCCCCCAGCAGAGTCTTAAATACATAATCACTTGGGGCTGCCTATAGGCCATTCACTATAGTGCTTCCAGCATTCCAAAAAGTGGAAGTTTTGGCAGGAGGAAGAATCTACTCATTGACTGCAGCCCATTTCCCTCCCCCCCCCCCCCCCCCCATAGCTTATGAACCAAAGGCAGATTACACAAAGCATTCCCATTTGAAACCAATTGTTGTAAAATTTATGTTCAGATCAAAAAAAGTTGACAGATCTGGGTTTGGAATGACTCGATTTAAAAGCAGAAAAGACCATTTCCAAAGCCTCACTT